>NW_016810869.1:1559891-1581125 GCF_001698545.2 Rhinopithecus bieti | reverse complement strand
GAAATTGAATTTTAAAAGTCCAACAAATAAAAGCGCAGGACCAGATATCTTCATGGTTATATTCCACCAAACATTCAAAGAAGGATTAATATTAATCATTCTTCAACTTGTCCAAAAATAACAGAAGAAATAGGAACACCTCTATACTCATTCCATAAGGCCTGAATCACCCTGATACCAAGATCACACAAAGGCACTACTTGAAATGAAAATTATTGGTCAATATTCTTGAAGAACATAGATGTAAACATCTTTAATAAAATGCTGTAAAAAGTAATTTAACAGCACATTAAAGGGGTAATACACCATGACCATGTGAGATTTATCGATTGGTTTGGAAGAATGGTTTAACATATGCAAATTAACCAATGTAATACAACAAATTAATAAAATGAAGAAGAACTACATGATAATCTCAATCGATGCAGAAAATGGATTTGACAAAATTTAGCATTTATTAATCACTAAAATTCTCTCAACAAAATAGGTATGGAAAGAAGTTATCTCAATACAATTACGGTCATACATGAAAAGCCCACAGCTAAAATCATAATTTATGGAAAAACCTGAAATCTTTCTAAGATCCAGTACAGAGCTAGGATACCCACTCTCATGATTTCTTTTCAACTTAATACTAGAAGTCCTAGCCCGTACAATTAGACAAGGAAAAGGCAATAAAAGGTGCCCAAATTGGAAAGAAAAAATAGCTTTATTTGCAGAAACTACTTTTATTTTCAGGTCCTCTGCATATACGTAGAGGTGCCAAACAACAACAACAACAACAAACTGTTGGAACTCATAACTTTAGTACATTTGCAGGCTCCCAAATCAGTACATCACAATAAATTTTGTTGCTATACAAAAACAACGAATTATTTCAAAAAGAAATGGAAGAGACAATATTCACAAAACAATGAAAGGAATAAAATACTTGGGAATAAACTTAAACGGAGAGGAAAAATAGTTGTACACTGAAAATTAAAAACATTTATGAAAAAAATTAAAGAGACAGATAAATGGAAAGACAGCATATACCCACGGATTAGAAGAATCAACACTGTTGCAATGTCCATGCTACCAAAAGTGGTCTACAGATTCAGTGTAATCCCCATCAAAATCCCAATGACTTTTTTTACAGAAATAGAAAAAAAAATCCTAAAATTCATACGAAATTGCCAACACCCTAATATCCAAGGCAATCTTGAGTAAGAAGAACAAAGGTGGAACTAACATACTCCCTGATTTCAAAATATGTTTCAAAGTTACAGTAACCAAAACAGCATAATACTTAAACAAAAACAGATATACAAACCAATGGAACTGAATAGAGAGCTAATAAAGAAATTCAGTAATCTATGGCTATCTGATCTTTAAAAAGGATGCAAAGAAAATACAGGTAAATTATAATCTCTTTGAAAAATAGTATTGGGAAAACTGGACATTCCATGCAGAATAATTTAAATGGACCCTTATTCTCACTATTTACAAACATCTACCCAAAATGGATTGAAGACTTAAATGTAAGACCTGACACTATAACAATAAAAAAAAAAAAAAAAAAAAAAAGATGGGGAAGGCTTCTTGCTATTTGTCCAGGCAATAATTATTTTTTGGATAATTACCCCAAAGACACAGGCAACAAAAACAAAATAGGTAAATATAGTTCCATCAAATTAAAAATTTGCTGTAAACAAAACAATAAAGAGAATGAAATGACAACTTAGGGAATGTGAGAAATTATTTGCAAACGTATCTGATAAAGGGTTAATATCCAAAATATATAGAGAACTCACACCTAAATCAATAGCAAAAACCAATAAAGATATAAACAAATATATAATTAGCTGAATTAAAACAAGATTTGCAAAGACTCAAAAGAAGAAAAATTGCTTCCAGATTAATATAAAGGTACTTAAGTTCATTAATCATCAGAAAAATGAAAATCAAAACCACAAAGGGATACTACTTTAGCCCTCTTAGAATGGCCAGTAACTGTCACAAAATAAATGATAATTGTTGGCGAGGAGATGGAGAAAGTGAAACCCTTGTACACTATTGGTGGGAATGTAAATTGGCGCAGAAATTATGAAAACAACATGAAGGTTTCTCAGACACTTAAAAATAGAGCTGTCATATGATCCAGCAGTTTCAGTTCTGGATAAATCCAATGGAAATGAAGTCAATATTTTGTGGAGATAACTATAGTCCCATGCTCATTGTAGAGTAATTCACAATAGCTAAGATAAAGAAACCATCTAAACGTCTATTGATAGATCAAAGAAGAAAATGTGGTTTATTTATGCAATGAAGTGTTATTCACCCTTTAAAAGAAGGAAATCTGCTGCTTGCAATAACGTGGATGTACTTGGAGGATATTATTCCAGGTGAAATAAGCCGGATGCAGAAAGACCAGTACTGTATAATCCCACATATATGTGGAATGTAAAATGTCAAGCTCACACATACAGAGTAGGATGATGGTTACTAGTGGCTGGTCACCGGCAGGTTGGGAGTGATATGGGTAGATGTTGATCAAGACCTACAAAGTCTTAGTTATGCAAAATAAATTAGTTTTGGAGATCTAATGTGCAACAATGTGACTATAGCTCAAAATGTTGTATACTCAAAATTTGCTAAAATGATAGATCTTTAGTGTTATCAACACACAAACATAAACACAAACGGCAATTTTCACATGGTGAATAAGTTAGTTTGATTGTGTTAAATATTTCACAATGTATACATACATCAAATTATCAAGTTTATACCTTAAATATATCCAGTTTTTAATTATTCAGGATATCTCCTTAATAAAGCTGGAGGGAAATACACATAGTGCCTCTTTTTGTCACTTGACTGATGAGGAACATTTGACTAGTTATATTCCCTATTTAAGTCTAAATTTAATTTTGAGCAAGAGACTTCTAGCTGTGGCTTTTGGAAAAGAGGACAAATGAAGCAAGCCATTCACTTAGAGCCCAACTGAATTGACCAAATGAATGTTGTAATAAGAGAAAATCTACTCAGCATTGTAGCTGAGTAGAGGGTATCCAAGCAGCATAAGCCTCCAGTAATTTTTCTTTAAGGAAATTAGAAAAACAAATAATAGAAAAGTTCCTAGGGCTAAAGTGTGAATTACTTCCTAATACTGTGGTCTGTGTCACAGGAAGCATATAGATCCCATCATGGTTTGATTTCACACACACACAAATGAGTAAGGGATTAATACATGAAAGCAATGTGTTCAAAACCTGTTTCTTGTGGTGTGTACCTAAGTCATTCTGAAGCACCCATATCTGAAAGCCTAGAGCTAGCAAAGCAACAGTGAATGGAATGTAGATTATTCTGAGAACAGTTGTTCCTTCCCTTTGTACAGTGGAGCTCTTTCTGACAATGCAGGTCATAGCTAGTAAGAAGTTTTCATATACTAAGAAAGTTGTGACAGAGTAGTTACTTAAATGCATATTCTCCATATATGGATCCTAAAAAAAATTGAACAGGATGTTTGTTTTCTGTGCTGGGGCTTGGTATGACCCTGAAGTGCCTGTACCTCTCTCAGGCTGCTGAACCTCTGAGATGGTAATGCCAGGTTACATCAAACCAGGATGCAACTTCTGATGTGGGCAAAGAATCCCAATAGATTTCAGATGGATAATGTGTAGCCCCAAGGAGAAGGCATTAGCACATCTGAGACAAGCTCAGGCTGGCCAACCATACTGGCTAAAGGCGCATTCCCTGAAAAGCGAATGCCCAGGTTTTTCCAGGGCCTTTCACTTAATCCTCTGTAATTGTGATTAAATTCCTTTTTCTCCTTGTCTTTCACCTTTCTGCCCTGCAAATAAAAGAATAGTAATGCCTTCATAGTATTATGAGGAGGATGTAATGAGATGATACATGGAAAATTCTTAGAACAGTGGTTGCATGTGGCAACTTCTCAATAAGTGTTATCTACAACTGCTATCACTTTTAAAGCTATAACTAATGGGTTTTCTGAAGACAAAATGGGGTAGAAGATAAGTAGTTAATACAGCTTGAATATTATGTGCACTTATTGGAAAAGATATTTAATAAAAGGTAGTATTTATCAGAGAATGAGGGGAAGGAATAAAGCATATGCTTATGTAAAAAAAGCCTTCCAGGCAGTAGTGAAAGTCGAAGCAAACTGTGCAAAGTTAGAGGGAGCTAGTGGAGTCCAAGAATCTTACGAACAAATGTGGCTCGAGTGGAATGGATGGGAGGTAAAGTAATAGGAGAGCACCATCCTGAAAAGTAGGTAAGAAGACTGATCACAAAATGAATGCTGCAAAATAGTTGGCCTATATTCTGAAAGTGTTGAAGGTGGGTGGTGAGGAGGTGAAGATTGGAGCTCATAAAGAAAAAAATGAAACAATTGAACTCTGAGGTCTCAAAACACCAGTCTGGAGGAATTGTGGAGTATCGATTGCAGAGCCCTGAGACCACAGGAAACAAAACTAGGTGTGATGCCAAGACAGGCATCAGAAACGGCAAACAGGGGGCAAACTATGCCTATAATTAAGATTAGAAATAAAAGTTTTCTTTACATTTAGAAAAATGATGCATTCATTTACAAGCACAGCTGTTGGATATTGAAA
Source organism: Rhinopithecus bieti (assembly GCF_001698545.2). NCBI lineage: Eukaryota > Metazoa > Chordata > Mammalia > Primates > Cercopithecidae > Rhinopithecus > Rhinopithecus bieti. Next base: position 1,576,512 of record NW_016810869.1, on the reverse strand, counting down.
TGGCTCCATATTGGAGGGTAAAATAATCTTTGGAGGTCTAGCTGGTTTATTGAATGTCTTCGACTTGGCTTCTAACCAGAAACTGACCTACTATTAACCCCTTGATTTCTTTGCATCTGCTTTTGGGAAAATATGGTTTTTTCTGCTTTTTAATAAAACCTCAGACGTCTCTTAGTTTTTTAGATACCAATATACTACTTTTAAAAGGCCTTTACTTTAAAATGGCAAAAACCACAGTTACTTCTGTGCCAAGCTAATAACACTTCTTCCTTACTTAGGCATTAAAAATTCTGAACCAGGGTAGTCATTGCATAGCAACAATCCAGTCCAGGATAGCAGACCCTGAGTTTGAGGGGTTTTTTTTTTTTTTCCTCTCTCTCTAATCCCTAGTTAGTGGCTATTTTAGGCCCATCCAGAATCAGACCTAGAAGAAGGGGAGGATTTGCTTACAGCTGCACACTCAAACATGGCAGAGTTTGCTACAATCACAGCTTGGTGCCCTCTCCGTGGTTGACGTACCCTTGCTGAATCTTTCTCAGGTACCGTTTTTGTGGATTCTGACATTCCCCACTAGTGACCTGTGACTGCAGTCATCTTCACCTAGACAATGTCCAGCACATCATTGGCACCTTCCTTAGAACTTCTTGCTCATCTTTTACATCAAAGGAACCTAGCTCTTCTCTTACTGAAGGTTCTTTTAAACTTTCAGGCAGTCCTCTAGAGTAAGATGCCCCCAGGCAACCTCATTTTGCTGGTGATAGAACACATACATCTTGTTGCAAGTCAAGCCTGTGCTTTCTGTCTTTCCACCATAGCCTGTGCTGTGTAGCCTCTCCTATTAGCTCCTAGGATCCCTAAGCTCCAGTGAGCAAGGTACACTCGTCATGGTGGGCTGCACTTGGCTCAAGGTGACGGGGAGAATTCCATGCCTTTGCCTGAGAAGGGACTAGAGGAAGTGAGTGATTGATGGGCAGTATGGGGAGTATGCTTCTAGTTCTCACCAATAAGGCTCTCTCTATCACATTTTCAAGCATAATATCTCGTAGAAGAAGCTGGAGTGTGACTGGTTAATGTTTCCCTAATTAGAGTTGAGTCATTTATTTTGTCCATAATGTGTGTAAATCTCATACTTCTCATTACAGGGAAGTACAACAAGGCACTATTACTTTGTTTAGTCCTCAGCCTTTCTTTGGAAGCCTCTGCAGAAACTTTGAGAGAGAAGGATGAGACTCACTTGTAGCCCTGTGACAGAGAATTTAAAAAATAGAATAGGTGCATTTTGGTCTTGGGTTTAATTATTGCATGTTTGATGGAGTTATGATGATAAGGGCAAGAAGAGGTGACAGCACTTCTCTAATACTCTTTTCCTTGTTTTGTGTTATGTAACTAAAAAGTGAAATGCTGTCTATACCAGTATATTTGAAACTACAATATGTAAGTTATATGTCAATATATGAAACCTGATTATATGCATATGTGCATGTATAAATGCATATGTGAACTGGAAGAGGTCCTTGACTCCCTTTGCAGGACGTGTCACAGAGGTGTGGCTCATATGTTCAGCCGCTGTGCGTTCAAACCCCTTACAGGAGAGGGAGCATGCAGACAGGCGGGTGTAAGAGCCGGGGAAAGTGTTTTTGGGCTCTGGCCCCATGGTAGTGTCAAGGGGTGGTGGCTGTGACTCCTGAAGCTCCAGTGGGCTAGCTTCACTGCTCACTGATGGCTTAAGTGATAACCAGCTCAGTGTCCCCTCAGTACTCAGGTTCTCGTCTGGTGTCCAGGAAGAATCAGGTCACACAGACAAACTAAAGGATGGTAAAGGTGGGAGATTTTATTCCCAGAGGGAGGTGGCTCTCAGTACAATGGATGGGGAGTTGGAAAGGAGATGGAATAGGAAGGTCATCTTCCCCCGGAGTTTGACCATCTCACATCCGTTCTCCCCTCCAACCATCCCCGGCTGAATTACTCTCGACATTCAGACACTCCTCTGCCATGCTGCTCTTCTGCTTCTGTGCTCATCTGTTCCTCCATGCATCTGCTCATGGAGCCTGGGGTTTGGAGTTTATATGGGTACAGGGTAGGGGGGTGTGGCTGGCCCAAAGGCAACATTTAGGCACAAAAGCTGGAATGCCTGTTCCCATTTAGGGCTGTAGTTTTCTAGGCTTGAGGGTGGGGCCTTTGCCAGGGACCTGCCCTCTTCTACCTGGTATTTCCCTGACTCCTCTCTATATCATATGTGTCTAGGTTTCAATATATATTAATACATGCATATGTATATGATATCCTGCATATGTGTCTATGTGTATGTACATGTATCTATATACACACATTCCATGATGATGACAAGATATGAATATTATCTACCCAAGAAGAATTGCATTTGAAATAATCTTTTAATATCAGCCTTTGCATTTGATAATTACATGCATTTGTGCATTATAGATATTAGTTACATTAGTGACTATGTGTATTCACTAATGTATCAGTAATACATATATATATTTAAAATAAGGAACACAGTTTCTATCTAAACTATCTTAAGATTGATTTTATTTAATATTTGTGAAATAAATGTATTGTTTTGTTTATTAATATATTTGGAAATATTTAGATCCTGTTGCCATATTTGTCAATGTTTTCTTTCTCTCATATTTAGCAAACTAACTCTGCATATTATCTGTGTACAGGCAATGGCATTTGGATATGTCACACTAATTAAGTGCCTCATTGGATGTCTCCTCTTAAGTTTTCCTCCTGAATAGTTGACATAAGCCTTTCAAACTGCAGGGAAAAGTGACAAGAAACCCCAGAGCCACATTCTGTGATTGAGAGAATCCGTTATCCCGGTGTCTCTGGAAGCAAAATCAATTCATGTGTTCTATCATCCTTAGAAAGTACTCTCTAACATGCTGTCAGCAATAAATTTTACAGGCTTTCCCCAAAGTCAATTGCTTCTTCTATTTGGGATTAAGATGAAAGCAAATTGATTCTTCTCATACATAGAGGAAGCACGAGAGAAGAGATACTTTTAGTCTACTCATTTCTTCTTTTTTTTTTTTTCGTTTTTTACTGACAGATTTCTCCTGCTGCACTAATGTAAGGTCTTTAGTAATTGAAATTCTGGCTGTGAAATATACTCAGGCATAACCAACTTGAATGCAATTTCCCTTAGAGTTACCTTCCATGCAAGTAGGCAGGAAATTTATTTCTGAGTAACTTATTTCTGAGCACATTAAAAAATAATAATAAGGCAAATCTTTTCAGCATTTTAACTGGAATGACTGCCAGGATATCATATTCAATTTGATTTTACCGTATCTTCTAAAGTCTAGTGATAATAATAATTCATGTTTTTTCTTTAATCAAATTGAAAACATTCAGAATCAACATTTAACTTATTTTAATCATTTTTCTTAAAATGTAATTTTGTAATTTTGTAGTAGATAAAGATGGCATATTAAAATTAAAACTAACATAGGTGGATTATGCTGGCATTTAATCAAGTATTCTTGTGTCTGACTCTAGCTAAAGTGTCAGTTTAGAAATACATTTTCTTATTTCGTTTGGACAACTTAGAAATGTAGATAAGTTTAAGAAAATTATTCCAGCTGAACTAGAATTAGAACTTCTTAAAGGTCTATAAATATACAAAATATCAGATGGGAGTGACCAAAAGTTGCACTTTTGGTGGAAGCAAGCAAACAAAGAAAAATAGAAACTGACGAAATATTGTAGAAACCACCAGGTTTCTGTTGATAAATATTTATACAGCTTTCTGGTCTCGATTTTGATGTTTATACATAGAGTAACAATTGAAATGTATGTTTGTGAAGTACTAAAGGGTGCCCAGTGCTAGGTTAAGTTTCAAGTAGAACATTAAATATCCAGATTAAAATGCCAGTTTTCTCTCTCTCTCTTTCTTTCTCTCTCTCTCTCTTTCTGTGTGTGTGTTGGTGGAAGAAAATCGTTTATGTATACAACTACCTAATAGCAAGTCAGGATAACATTGAAATATAAACAACATGGTATAAAACATGTTAGGATAAAACATGGCACAAAACATGGTATAAAACACGGTATAAAACAAAGTTAGGATAACATTGAAATATAAACAACATGGTATAAAACATGTTAGGATAAAACATGGCACAAAACATGGTATAAAACACGGTATAAAACAAAGTTAGGATAACATCGAAATATAAACAACATGGAAGAAGCAGGCAATTAACTATATTGTGAGGTTTGGTGAAAACAGTATTAGTCTTAGGTCTTATAGGATATGTAACATATTAAAAGTCAAGGTTAGGACAGTGCTAATCATTTTTTGTAACATGTATAAAATCTAATCATAATCTAGTTAATTGAACTTGTACTCTCTTCTGTCATCAATTACAGCTTGCTACCAAATTTATTCAAAGTTTATGTGTATATATATAAGCTTTTCACTTGGGAGGGGATGTGATAGAACAAGGAGGAATAAAAACTTGTAATTAGAAATAATCACTTAACATTCAAAGTTTAAAATCAATTAATCTGCATTATGTGAAGATAAAAAATATATAAGTTTTTCAGTAACATTATCTCTCCAATAAAACTTCGAAAAATAAATCATATAATCCAAATTTGGTAGAACCAATGTCTTCAAATGTCTTAATATAAAAGCATTATAAGGAATTCATACACCCTTAGAAAAGACGTGTTTTAGATATTATTTGAAATACAGTTTGAAATTTATAGAAATATTTATCTTTTTTTATAAATAGGTTTATACAGTTGCTGTTACTAATAATCCATGGTCTCTGAAGTAATTTAAAGTTTTTTTTTTTTTTTTTTTTTTTTTGACTGATTCCTGCATCTTTTTTTTTTTTTTTTTTTTTTCTTTAATTATACTTTAAGGTTCTAGGGTACATGTGCATAACGTGGCAGGTTTTATACTACTGTATATTATGCCATGTGGTGTGCACTGCACCCACTCATCGTCCGCACCCATCAATTCATTATTTAATATCATGTATACTCCCCAATGCACATCCTCCCTCCTCCCCCTCCCCCCTCCCATTGACTAGGCCCCGTGCGTGATGTTCCCTTCCCGAGTCCAAGTGATCTCATGGTTCAGTTCCACCTATGAGTGAGAACATGCGGTGTTTGGTTTTTCGTCTTGTGATAGTTTAGGCTAAGAATTGATGGTTTTCCAGCTGATCCATTGTCCCTACAAAGAGACGCAAACTCATCCTTTTTTATGGGCAATGCATAGTATTCCAAAAGGTTTTTTTTTAATTGTTGTAAAATTGAAAACACTTGATCTAAAAACACACACTTTTAGTTTTACTGAATTAGATTTAAATGTATTTTCCAATTGAAAAGCAAAATATCATTAACTTGTGTAAAACATCTTCTCTTTACAAGAACTAGGCTCTAAAACAACCTGAAAATCCATAACTTATTCCCCTCACTCTAGGAAGCACATGTTTCTTGGACTAGGTGAGGAATAGTAATTTCCCCTGCAGGAGTTTGGTTCTCCTCATTCTATACAGAACGTCTGCAGTTTGCCTTTAAACTGTGTGCCAGCCAGCTAAGATTTTGAACATGAGGACATTCTACAATGGACAACTCTTAATCCTGGCATAACAGCCTCACCCCAGGATAAATTACACTGGAGGAAATTGACGATGCTTTGTATCTAGAATTTAATCTCTCTAATCACTGAAAAAATTCTTATATTCAAAACTGATGTTAATATTGCAACGATTTCTAAATTAATATATGATTAATCTCATATATCAGTTATTTCTTTATTATTGCTTTATTCAATTTTCTTGTACATTTTTAAAATTTAGCAGCTATATTTGCATTTTATATAGATACTATCCTTTATAGGCAACATAAGAGCTAAAAGACAGTGATCTTTCCTTCAGGCAATTATAGCATATCTATCTTATTTCAACACATAAAATTATTTTAATAAAACTCATGGGTTTGTTAAGATGATGACTTACTGCAGCATTGACTCTTGAGCAAAGCAGGCTAAAAAACCGCATTGGAATTGCAATCTGAGTTCCTCTAGACAAGTTTTCCAAAAAGATCTAATTTCCCAAACTCTAAAAGGGGAATAACAGTATTCTATTTCCAATACTTCAGTAGTACTTATTTACATAAAATATTCGAAGTGTGTGTGAAACTGTTTGAGACATCTGAGGCGCCCATGGTAGCTGTTGTTGATACTTTTAATTTTATAACTGCTTATAATAAAAAGTACCAAGCATGATACATTTATTTTATTTAGCAAGCTTATTTGATACTTTTAAACTTCTAAAACATTTACAAAATATATAAACCTCTGTATTTTAGTATATCAAGTTTATATTTACAAGTCAAATCAATTCTCCTTCTACATTCTATAATTAAATAATAAGAATAATTGTCACCACCATCAAGAGAAGTACTTGTGGGAAAAAACGGAAACACAAGTGCCTTTCTCAATGCCTTGTTAAATTACATTAAGTTAAAATGATTCTGAACCTGTATGGCATGACTTTGGATTAATATGAAATGACTATCAAAGCAAATGACTATCAAAATAGTTAAATTACTATATGTGGATCTCATATTAAATAAATAGTAAATGAGAAAAATCTAAAACACTTGGGAGTTTGATCAGTATGAGATGTGTCTGCACCTGCAGTACAAATTCTAAATTTTTAAACACTCTTGAAAAGTATTTAATATGATAGTGCCAAACTATTATGGTTTGAATGTTTGTGTCCCTCCAAAATGTACATTGGAATTTAATCTCTAACGCAATAGTATTAAGAGGTGGGGCCATTAGGGGATGATTAGATGCTGAATGCTCCACCCTCATGAGCGAGATTAGTGCCCTTATAAAAGTGTCTTCACACAGCTTTTCCCCTTGTTGGTCCTTCTGCCTTCTGCCATGTGATGCAGCAACAAGGCACCATTTTGGAAGCAGAGTACTTGAGCGCTCACCGTATACTTCATCTGCTGCCACCTTGATCTTAGACCTCCTAGCCTCCAAAATGATGATAAAATAATTTTTTAAATCAATTACCCAGTCTCAGGTACTTTGTCACAGCAGCACAAAAGCACTAAGACAACTATAATACCAGTTCTTTAGCAAATTTATAAATTATCAAGTTGTTGATGCTGCTGAAGTGATGTTAAAATAATTTGAGAATCTTATAACAAAATCACAAACTAAAATGTTTCAGTTTTACCCTTTACCCTGTCAATGTGGATAAAAATAAACACCAGTTTTCAAATTTCTAAGCATTTATGGCATTCGCTTCACAAGAATACATAACGTGTTTGTTCAACTGTTTCAGTTTCTATAAGTAGCTTTAACATGTAACTAACTTTTTGCCTCATTATGAACATTTCTCATTTTTTACAGTGAAACACTGAGAGTGAATAATAAAGATGTTGAATAGGCAACATAGGTGAACCTGCTAAAGAATTACCAGAATCAGTAATTTCATATTTCCCTAAGGAGAGATGAACACATACTCAGTCATGCCTACTGAAGGTTGCCATCAATTCTGTCATAAGAAGCTAAAATTCTCAAAGCCAATGTATATTATTTATGGTTTCTTTTACTTGGTTGTGCTTAAATGTGTAATACATTGCATACACATTTTGGGCTGTACTCTGAGCTCATTTGTCTTCAATGTCTTTTTCCTGACTTCTTCAAATATCAAGTTAAATGCTTAAAGAAACATTGGGAAAATTATCAAGTTTAGTTAAACCAAGAAAGCAGAGTCTCTAGAAGTTTCTGTGTTTTGGTTTATTTATTTTTAAAATCACCAAGGCACATGCATCAGTGTGAGTCTATGTGTATGTGTTGTATAATACATAGCTAACACTTTGATTTCAGCTGTGTGAGAGGCTAAGCAGAGGCCTCAGTGTAGCCAGCTGGACTTCCGGCCTTCAGCACTGTGAGGTAAGAGATGGGATTGTTTCAAGCCTGAAAGTGTGTGGTAATTTGTTCAGCAACAATAGAAAACTAATATGAATACAATAACGGTGAAAGAAAAAAGAGAAAATTGAGAATAAAAAACTCATTTTCAGTGGGAAGACAAAAACCAACGAACCAACCAAAGAAAGAAAAAAAAGAAAAGGCAAAGATAAAACAGTAGTCAATGTGACAAGCATATCCATTACACCACTATCCATTAGGCTTTGAAAAAAAAAAAAAGTTACTATTATAGTTTACATAACTAATTAATTTTATTAGCACCTTAATATTATCTGATCCCATATAATTTTCTTTTACTATTTGAGTTTCAAATAAAAGCACCCCAACATATTTAGAACACAATATAATTTTAATGTTTATAGTAAGATTGGAGTTTTTGTGCAAATTTTATTTCTTAAGGCACTTTTGTAAAAAATAAATACTAGTGATAGTATTTACCCATCTAATACTAGTGATAGTAATGTATTGGTGATGATCTTGGTGTGACTGTAAATCAAAAAGAAATACAATATGCTAAATTTATAAAGGATACTTGATAGAACAGAATATTTTTCTTTTAAAATAAAATAATCTTTAACTTTCTTCTCCTTTTCACATATTGCCTTTTAACAAAACTAGGGAGAGCGTATACGTAAACAAAGATAATTAGTAAAGTAAGATTTCAAAGCAAATTCTCATACTACTAGTTATTTTGTGAAACTCTCATATTACAAAATAAAATAAAATAAAAAATACAATGTAATATACAGAATGACCTGTTCTTTCTCTTTTAAAAAGTGGAACAAGGTTTTGAGGACAAGGATCTTATCAAAGTTAATGCCACATTTTGGAGATGAGAAAACTCTACAGGGAAAATGAAACCATTCTAAGAGCCTGACCCATATACACTCCAGCTCAGATAGAACAGTGAGCAATGAATTTACCCTCCACTGTCAAACCTTAAATTTGGGGAATCACATAATGCGTGGTCACCCATTTAGAAGTGCTGGGGCTAGAGTGCAGGTTTGTCAGAAGCCATAACTCAGAGGGGAAGATACAATAAGTTAGCCTTTTTCATTTACTTCACCTCAGCAGAACAAAATAATTCATAACAAGCACGTCTCAGCTCAAATTGAAATTCAGTTGTGTTAACACGACCACGCCCATAGGGTGAACTAATGACAAAACATGGGTTTGACTAAAACATAACCACCATGTGGCTTACATTTTTCACTGATTTTGTTTTGTTTTGTTTTCACATGTTTTAATGATGATTTTTTAAAACACAGCATATATGTACAAAGGTTTTAAATCCCTAAGAAAGATATATATTATTTTTAAAAATTGGTCCTTTTACTTGTGAAAACACAGGCACTTGCCTCCCATTTTCGAGATGCTGATGTTGCATCTTTAGAATTTGTCTTGATATGCCGGCATTTATTTTAGGCTACCATGTACTTCATACGCATAGCGGTGCTGATGAAATGCACAAAATATTTTGAGGGCATAAACAAGAAGAACAATTGGGTCATCTAGTCTCTCAGAGTGTTTTTTCTCACTGTGCATAAAAAAGGTGAATATAACCATACAAAAATTCTTGCTGTGACTTTATGCTTCAATACTATAGATATGTAGTTTATTACCTGAAAAGTGCATAATTGTACAGTTTATATTATCTCTATGTTTTAGTTCTAGTAGCTTGGGATGTGTTTTCCTGTTTGATAAAATAATTAAAATGTCTTTTTTTCTAACTATCTAGTCTGTCTTTATTATGCAATTAATAACAATCTGATTAGCCACAAACCACATATGTGCAGCACTACATCTGGCCTATTTTTCTGTGTCTGTGCAGTAATTATGAGCTTTTCTTTGACTCATGACCTGTATAGGTGTGAAATTAAGGCAAAAATGTGCAAACTAAAACAATGTATAATTGAATTTAAAATTATAGCACTCCGTACCAATGCTTTCATTTCCATAACAAATAAAATACTATGTATGTGTGAATAATAAGTAGGTAGGCCTAGCTTACAATTTAAGCTAAGCTGTTATAATTTAAGAAACAATACAAAATGAACAAAGATGACTTAATAAATTGGTTAAGAAAAGTTTAGGAGAATAAATATGCCCACTTAAAGTTCCTGTTTTGTTGTAACAGATGAGAAAAGGTCATGTTAAACTCTGAGAAACTTGAGAAACTGGAAATTACACAAAAGTACTCATTTAACAAGGTTAGTTTTTTTTCCCTAAATATTTACATATTACAATAATGCAACTATGCATTATAGATAATTAAATTAATGCTTTCAAAAATATTTCCCTTCACATGGCTAATGGACATTTGTGGAACCTTCCAAATAACGACAGAATTTTATCACGGGAAAAGGCTTTAATGAGAAAAAAAAAAGTTCGATGCCCCTGCAAAATTCTATTTTAAAGTTTTATCATGTATTTTGCAATAATTTCCAATATACAAAACCTATAATGATGCTAACTGCTATTTGTACATTTATATGAACCTGATTATTCCTTCTGTTTTCAAGTTTTGTAATAATGATCAAATCTTCTTAAATATGCAGAAATTCATTGAGAGTGATTTGATTTTGAGTGTCTGTCTACATACATCTATATTTTTAGCTTGCTAGAGAAGACTTGAAGGCAATTTTAAGTTAACACTCTTCTAAGCCAGAATTTTCCAAGTGACATTTGGAGAAACCAAATCCTGAGAGATAATCTCTGAAGGAATGAAAACGAGACTGTTTTCCCATGATTCCGGGGTTCTGTAAGGAAAATGGAAACTACCACATCTCCTGCTGGATGATTTCACTTTGTATTACTATTACAGGCACTAAAAATCCTGCACAGAGGAAATCCGTTTAACGTTGCCTAACTCTGAATCTCAATTTATTTGACTGGTGTACATATTTTTCATTTAAATACATTTATTAATATTTCACATGCAATATTTTTTAAAATGATATCCTATGTTATAGGATGGAATTATTTCTTTGGGGGAAAGATTATCTTTATCCTTGCATAAGATATACTTAAAATACTTTTCTTTTAATTTAGATATTCCAGTACCATAAGTTACACATGTAGTTTAGGAAATTGTTAAGAAGAAAAAAGACAGTCTAAATAGAAAAAATATTTTATAAGAAGATGAGGTGGGTTTATATAACAGTGGAGTAGGTTATTAAAATAACACTGTGCAAAAATGTCTATAAAATGCATTCATCCCTGTGAACTAAATTGGATTCAGCAACACTAAGTTATTAATCATGTTAATCTGATTATAACATGAAATCTTCAAAAATGTAGTGACAATTAGTTTAAATTTCTATTTGACGTTCACTCATAGTACCCCTTTCAACAATCAGAGAAATTTGTTCCAGAGAAAATAATATTCATGGACACTCAACATATCTTTAATTAATACTCCATGATCAAATGAGCCTATGGGAAAATTAATATGAAACTCAAGATCAATTTCTAGCAAAATTTAGAAGCGCTCTATAAACTTATCCCAAATCACCCTGTAATTTGTGATTATTACATTTGTGATTCATATAATTCATATACTGACATAGACAGAAAGCTGATCAAACATGTATATTAAGCAAAATTGAGAGAAATTCTGAGTTCACTAAATCAAAATTCAATCTCAGTAAAAAACAAACAAAAGCATGACTGTAAGCACAAAAATTATTGTGAAATACCAAAACCTGGTATAAAAATATCAACTACATAAATTGTATTAACAGCCCAAATATATATGCAAAGACATTTAGAATATTTAGTTAAATATAAATTCAAATGAGTCTCCCCTATAATCTGGCCATCAAAAATCCTGGTGCCAGTTCATGTTGCATTGGAATAAGCTAAAATTTATTCAATATATTCTATGCATGAGATAAAATTCTATGCCCCTCATTGCATTAAATCAGTTACTACTCAAAATACACTTATGGAGTTGGTATCATGATCTCCATTTCAGAGGTCTTAAAACTAAGGCATAAAGAATCTCTTTAATTTTCCTGCAGGTCAAGGACCATGTCAGTTTTATTTATATCTCTGTATATCTACATGTTGAATAAGGACTGACACAGAGTTGTGGACTTCACAAATACATTTGAAATAATACATGGCTTGAGGAAGTCTAACATAAGCCAGATGACTTCCACACATAGACAGCAATTGTGATAAGTAATAACTGGTAGAATTTTTCCAGTACAACAATTGTCAACAAAATTATAAAAATAATTTTAAAAAAACCCTAGAGGGATATCTGTTGGAGATGTTTAGAAAAAAATTGTATTACATTATTTCATTATGGTGATTACTATATATTTAACATTATGAAGTGTGAAATAATACATTATTAAATTATATAAACAATGTCAAAACTAAATGAAAGATTTGTTAGACTCATTTGACCCAATGTTAGATTCCTGTTTATTTTCTGGAGTAGAAATTATTTTCTGTATAAGTAAAAAAAATAGTTGGGAATAAGTTGCAAAAAACCAGATGCATTTGTACTTTATTGCCTAAAATGTTTTAATATTAAAATTATCAATCTATATTTACATAGATACTCCATGCTCAATGTTATTTTTTGTATAGTGGAAAACTGAAAGACAATCGGTAGTTAAAGAATGCTGCTTCTTATCAGTAAATTTCATTCATATTGGTTAGACAGTATTAGCACATATGAATAGATCTGAGAATAGATTCTGTGCTATGAATTAAGAAATTATAAGTTTTCATTAAAATGAGTAAATTTATTTGATCTTAAAGATGTTGAAGGTTATTAACTGTGTATGTAAGTTGTAGATGGACAGAGAGAATGGATCAGGGTATTAACATAAAAAAAGGATATTCTGGCCGGGCGCGGTGGCTCAAGCCTGTAATCCCAGCACTTTGGGAGGCCGAGACGGGTGGATCACGAGGTCAGGAAATCGAGACCATCCTGGTCTACACGGTGAAACCCCGTCTCTACTAAAAAATACAAAAAACTAGCCGGGCGAGATGGCGGGCGCCTGTAGTCCCAGCTACTCCGGAGGCTGAGGCAGGAGAATGGCGTAAACCCGGGAGGCGGAGCTTGCAGTGAGCCGAGATCGCGCCACTGCACTTCAGCCTGGGCGACAGAGCGAGACTCCGTCTCAAAAAAAAAAAAAAAAAAGGATATTCTTCTGGAAATGAAAATCATTTCTCATGGAAATGGGTAATTGGATAAGAGAAGAGTAAGGAAGTTCCCTCACACACCTATGAGGGAAGTGTGCTGTTACAGTGGGAGGAATAGTTAATATTGTAGTGAAAGTTTAAGAACATTTAAAATTCTTAATAACACAGAACTTTAGACGTTTAATACTGAGCAATAAGATATTGTAACACAGAATATGTGACACAGAAAGCAGTGATTAAATATTTTTCATTGTATTGTTATGCAAGAAGAAAAAATATTCAAGTAGATCTTAGACTAGTGAGAAAAGTTAAGTAGGATGTAATAATGACATTTAGCAGGACTAGAACAAGACACAAGTATTATTCATCAATATTTTACAGAAAATAAAATGCTTTTTTTTTTTTTTTTTTTGACACAGGGTCTTGCTCTCTCACCCAGGCTGGAATGCAGTGGTAGGAACATAGCTCCCTACAGCCTCAGCCTCTTGGGTTCAAGTGATCCCCCTTCCTCAGCCTCCTGACTGGCTGAAACCATAGTCATGTCCCCACGCCTGGATGATTTTTATTATTATTATTATTTTCTCGTAGAGGCAGGGTCTCATCAGTATTCCAGGCTGGTCCTGAAGCCCTGTGCTAAAGCAATCCTCCTGTCTTGGCCTTCCAAAGTTTTGGAATTACAGGCATACACCACCACAACTGGCAAATATTGTAAATTTTGATGATCCATTCTAAAACATGAAATGATGAAAATGATAAAACATCCCCCGATGTCTTCACTAGGGGAATAGATAAAATATCACACCACCAGCCAATGAAGAACACATGACTAAAAAAATGATTTCCCAAGGAAATTATGGCCATTGAATCTGGACAGGTTGAATTGGTGGTATAGGTAAAATATTTAAGAAAGTTGTTTTATAAGCAGACAGAAACAGCACTATGTCTATTCTTCAAATACCAATTTTACTCAACTAAACTCCCAAAAGACAGCTGATTTTTGGCAAAGTGTTCTTCGTCCAAAGAGAACTAGGATATTTTAATGTCACAGAAGTAATAGTAAGGGTCAGCGAAGAGATTCAAAAATGAGTGCACAAACTGGGAAATAGAATCGAGATTAATAACTCATACAGGCTATTATATTACAATGAATGAAAAAGTTATTTGTGGCCTTGTCTAAGTTTCTATTGGAGAACGGAGAAAACATATATAAAGAGGACAAATGTATCAAAGGAAAAATTAATTCAGCAACTAAATCATTAAGCTTTAAATTACGGTGAGAATTGGCAATTAAACATATTTGGTGTTTTTTAAATGTTGAAATAATCAATTTCAATAAATTTTTAAATTCAATTACAATTTCTTAATTTATTATGCTTGTCAAACATATCAACATATGTGTTTAACTGTTATTAAATGTTATTTATAAATTAGTAATTAAAATTTCAGCTAAGAAAATTATTTTATTCCCAAAACTAAATTTATAAATGACAAAAATAAATACTATGATGTTTGTCTTTATGTTGACACAAATATTACATGACATTTTATCTGTACAAAACTGATCAAAATATACTTTACTATATAAAATTACTGTTGAACGAATTAGTGATGGCATACTTTATAGTCAATATTAATTTGTGTGTGCTAGTTAATAAATATAATAGTTAATCAGTTAATTGTTAAAGTAGATTATGTATTATTTGCTCCTTAAAACTATAAAAACTTATTTGAGTAATTTAAAATCTAATTTATTTCATGAGACTTGTAACCACAATGAATACGTATGTTATACACACACACACATAAACTTATTTGCTAATCACAAGCTACAAAAACACAGGAGAAACATTCAAAGTATTTAAACAGGCTACTTAACTATTATAACAGATAATACATATATTATTTGCCAGTTTAAATAGATAAAATTATACAAATGATTATACTATCAAAAGATTTAGATACCTTTCTACACAAATACTCTGTTTTACAAAGTTTTATATATTTGCATATCTTCATAATGATGAAATATTTTAACAATATATTAAGATCCAGTTTGATGATTATCTAACCTTCTGATATACCAAAGAAGTATGACCAGGTATCGTCTGATATACCAAATGGCATCAAACAAACGCCATTTACAAACATTTATTTTCTATGCTAGAGTGATATTTTAGTTGTATTTCTTACTCTCTAGCCATGTGGCCTGCCCAGTAAAAAATGTTTACACATTTTTTTCAGATATTTAGTTTAACCAATAATAATAGAACTAATTTAAAAAACTATAAAAACCCTTTTACTTTCTCTCAAAATCATAGTTGGTATATATATATTTATGTGGGATAATGGCAAAGTCTTTTTCACTGTAAAACAAAAATTCACATATTTGAGACGGGACAAATCTGAAATAATTGCTTGGGAAGTTACAAATTAAACAGCATTCTATGCAATTACTTTTTTCAACTATTTATTTTGAATGAGATGATATTAAGCTATTCTCTGTGAGTCTGTGAGTGTCTGGTATTTGAATGCTCTTGTGAAAGTATTTGAAGCTATATTTTTACATTTTTTCACTCAAACTTTTATAGTGGCATAAAGTCCTCATTAATATTCTATTAGTTTCTATGACTCTTATTAGCATTGAACAAACAAATAAGATGATAATAAACATCCACTTATTTTAAAAGTTTCTCTGTTCTAGGACATTAGACCAATATCATCAAAAGACCTGTTATAGGAATTTAAAATGTAAATACTGTGCATTTAATTAAGAAGAGATAACTGTCTATCAAGCATGGCTGTGGAGAATTATCAAGTCAGTATTATATAAAATAATAAATAGATTTATCAGCTTTGTTTCATTTTGAATAAAATAAGTCAAAGTCAAAAGAGCTCAGTGTGGTTTAAAAGATGTGTAAATGAGTTTTTATTTTAGTAATTGAAAATAGTCTTGTAATGAATGATGTTTCTTAATTAATTGTCAAAAATAAGAAATGAAGGTGACTTCTAGGTGCATTGTCATGATGTTCTCTGACTGGATGGACATCTCAGCCATGAAACATTCATACTAGTGCAAGCATTTATATCCTTGTGTTAACACTCCATCCTTATAAAAAAATACTTTATCCATATAACTGGTTTCAAAGCAGACCATTGTACTGTACTATATTATAATTTTTGAGATTATATTAAAATAAGGAATAAAATAATATACCTAAATCTAAATCTAAAATATGGTTCCTTTCCCACTTAGTCAGCTTTCCATGATACTTCAAATGTAATACACACTCTGTGTCTATGTGGACCATCATACCATAAAGTAGCTAAATATTCAGAGCATAATGATTACTTCCAACTTGATTTGTACAATTTCATTTATATATATAATATATTATTCATTATATAATATATAATTATAAACATTATTATTATCTAATATATTATATAATTTTCTATGCTAGAGAT
>NW_016810869.1:1534599-1559719 GCF_001698545.2 Rhinopithecus bieti | reverse complement strand
GGAAAAAGAAGTGTAGATTGCCCTATAGATCTGGGAAACAAAACTCATAGAGAAAATTTTATCCAAAGAACTAGCAGGAAAAGGAAAAAAAAGCTTATATTGGTAACTCTATGATGATAAAGTCTTTCAGTAAAAGTTGCTAAACAATTTTTTTTTTTCAGATACAACATGGAAACGATTCAATGGCATAAGGTAAATGAAGAATAAAATAAGTTGTGGTTTTCATATGAAAATTCTAAGCAACAGAAAATTCTGTTAGTGAAAAGAGAAAAGTACATTAGAAAACTGTATCTGCATAGATTTTTAAAGAACACAAATACTGGTTATAAATGAATGCATCTATTGAGATAATCATGTGGTTTTTGTCTTTGGTTCTGTTTATGTGCTCACACCAGTTAGAATGGTGATCATTAAAAAGTCAGGTAACAACAGGTGCTTGAGAGGATGTGGAGAAATAGGAACACTTTTACACTGTTGGTGGGACTGTAAACTAGTTCAACCATTGTGGAAGACAGTGTGGTGATTCCTCAAGGATCTCAACTAGAAATACCACTTGACTCAGCCATCCCATTACTGGGTATATACCCAAAGGAGTATAAATCATGCTGCTATAAAGACACATGCACACGTATGTTTATTGCGGTACTATTCACAATAGCAAAGACTTGGAACCAACCCAAATGTCCATCAGTGACAGACTGGATTAAGAAAATGTGGCACATATACACCATGGAATACTATGCAGCCATAAAAAAAGATGAGTTCATGTCCTTTGTAGGGACATGGATGAGTTGGAAACCATCATTCTCAGCAAACTATCACAAGAACAGAAAACCAAACACCACATGTTCTCACTCATAGGTGGGAACTGAACAATGAGAACACTTGGACACAGGAAGGGGAACATCACACACGGGGGCCTGTAGTGGAGTGGTGGGGAGGGGGAAGGGATAGCATTAGGAGATATACCTAATGTAAATGACGAGTTAATGGGTGCAGCACACCAACATGGCACATGTATACATACGTAACAAACCTGCGTGTTGTGCACATGTACCCCAGAACATAAAGTATAAAAAATAAAATAAAATACACACACACACACAAATAAATAAATAAATAAAGGCAAATAATGGAAGCCAAAATTTTGAGTTACTGCACTGAGGCAAAGATCAGGAAATGAAGGGGCTTCTGTGCCATGCAGGACAAATGTAACTTTTATCCTTAAGGATTGCAGAATACTGAAGAATTGTTTAAGTAGCCATGTAACATGATTGATTTATATTAAGAAGCTCATTCTAGCTTTGGGTGAATATGAAGGCTATGGCTGCGGGTGGAAATAGCAATACTTTTTTAAAAGCTTCAAGAGATTATTATAACTTTTGAAGTCTATCCCAGGAACTCTGCTCACCAGGTAAGATGAATTCAGGAGACCAAACTGAAAGACAAGATCAATTGAGGAACTTTGCAGCACTTTTGGAGCAAAAGGACAAATGACAACTAATGTATTATTAATGGGAATAAAGAAGAGTTGACAGACTCAAAAGGCATTGCAGAGATTACACCATTTTTGATGATGCTAGACTAAATATAAGGAAGTGAAATGAAAGGAAAAGTCTAGAAGACTGTCTAGTTTATTTTGTGGCTAAACCAAATGTATAAGTGATGAAAAAGAAAATTTAAAAAATAGGAGACGATGAGTATCTAGTTATTAGTTCAGTTTAGTGCATGTCATGATTTTCAGTACTTGTATATATATATATGTAGAGATAAGTAGTAAGCACTTAGACACCATCTGAAATTTATTAGAGGCTTATAGGCAAGAAATAAAAATTTGTTTAAGAAATTATGTTATTCAAGTAATTTATCAAATTGAGAAGAGTTTGGTAAAGTTCAGGGACTGAGCAGTCAATTAAGGAGAAAACTAATGAGAATTTATGTGCTCTCAGGTCACAACCTTCTATGCTTTTGTTTCATCCAATCTAAGATTATTTAAATAGAATTTGCTCTTCCAGTTAAAGTAGAAGGTAATTAAGAAAAAAAAAATACATTGTAATGGGTAAAAGTATTGTTTTCCATATATTTCACATAAATATACCATTGATAGTTATCTTGTTTAGTTAGTTAAAAGATGCTTTTTCATTGCTAATATTTTACTAGAATTCTAATTGTCTACATTTGATATGAATTGTGTTTTTCATATCTGACTCCTCTGTGGCTCTGTTACAAATGTGGACAAAATTCGCCTGAGGAGAATTGCTGAATCTTGTATTCTTAGTATTAGGTTACATCATTTTGACATGGGAATTTGTCAAAAAGGATTTTTAAAACCTAATCAATTTAATTCTAAGTAACTCAGTATCTAGATTTACCTTGGCTGGATATGATGGATAAACTGGATCATGAAAAAGAAAACAAATACACTCTAGGAAAGAGAGTAAAGGCAGAAGAGTCATGTGTGCAATGGAAAAACCTAATTTTGGAAATTAAATGCAAAGACCTAGAAATGGCTATTCATCTAGCCCAATTCATAAGGCAGGCCAAAAGCATTACTTGTGATGCCCTTTATGCACGATGCACACGATTTCCTTGTATCACAAGATAGTCACCATCAGTGATGTAACAAGAAATCCTGGCACATAGTAACAATTCCTGGGTATTTACAGTCAATGCATGCACATACAGATGATACATTATTTCATGGTGTAGACTGAGCTGCCCTCCATCCCCAAAAGCTAAACAATATGTTGTTTTTGAAAAGATTAAGAAGCGTTAAAAACTCGTAAAATCTCAGTGATTGGAGCTGCGTTCATAAAGCCAGTGGAGAATCCAATTCCACAGCTGCATCCTGATACAGGACAAACAATATTTAGGCTGATTTCTTTGTGAGAATATTAACATCCTCTAGTTATAAGAGGCCAAAGGCAGAGTTTGCTGCACAGCCACTACTGATTAGCTGAGTGAGGTCCAGCAAGTGTTTTCACTTTTTTATGTTCCAGTTTACTCATCAATAAAATACAGATTATAAGCTGATAACATTTACAGAACTTCTATGAGAACTAACTTAAAGCACTTAGGAAAGGACTTAGTAAATTAACAATAACTGTTTTACTAGTGGAATTGGATTACTTCATAAATCTTATTCTGATGATGACTTTGTTACTAAAAAGTTTAAGATTAAATTATGACTCATTTTCTCTGAAATGAACTGATTTGTTCTCACAACTTTTTATCTATGTAATTCCTGTAAATATTCTAATCCTCACAAATGTTAAGGAAGGACCAAGTAACTTAGTATAATTTTCTCTACTGGTCTAACAGTTCTTTAAAAAAAATTTAAAGAGTTTATGAAAAAATCAGCTCCATAGGAATAGTGATGTCAGTGGAAAAGAACAACGTAATAATAATCATATAGGTATTATCTGTCAGGGAGAGGAGAAGCTGTAAAAAATATTCTGTCAATAACAGTTTTAAAAAATAAAAATATAATTTTATTGGGATAGAAACATTGCCAATGATAATATTTGATGGTAGTGTTTGTTTTCCATCTCTTGGTCAGGAATATTTTAAGTGTCAGATTTTAAAACATAAATCCTATTATCATAGACAATAATAAAGACCTCTCAATCCAGTTACTTTCAGAAATGACCTTTACTTAAGACACATATTCATTTATAATGAAATCAGAAATGTCTTTAGGTGATGCTTACCTGCATTCAATCAAGGACAAGAAAAGATTTATTTCATTTAAGAGAAAACAATGGTTTGTGACATTAGTCTAATTAGACATTAGACTTTTTTTCTGATTTGAGACATTGAGGAAATGAGAGATAACTCAGGGAGAGCTGTCTTTTCACCAGGCTTTATTCTGTTTTGGTTGCTGAGAAACTTATTAGACTGTCAAGAATTGCTAGGAATTGTCAGGTTAAATATTATCGGGTTAAATATCATCAGAAACTAAATTATTGACTAAGGATTAAGAATTTATAGGTTTATAAAACATTCAAAATAATAACTATTTAAAATAGATAATTTACATGTTTGTAAGCTATTTGTTTTAGCAAATAAGGTTATATTTATTAACAAGTCTTGATAATTATAGTTTAGAAATGTTATAGTTCTAGACTATATCCAGAATTTATCTGATTTTAAGCTTAACTTAGGCCTAAACTAAGGTAAACCTTCAAAATAAAAAATAAAATCGTTAAAGTAAANTATTATCGGGTTAAATATCATCAGAAACTAAATTATTGACTAAGGATTAAGAATTTATAGGTTTATAAAACATTCAAAAATAATAACTATTTAAAATAGATAATTTACATGTTTGTAAGCTATTTGTTTTAGCAAATAAGGTTATATTTATTAACAAGTCTTGATAATTATAGTTTAGAAATGTTATAGTTCTAGACTATATCCAGAATTTATCTGATTTTAAGCTTAACTTAGGCCTAAACTAAGGTAAACCTTCAAAAATAAAAAATAAAATCGTTAAAGTAAACTAACATAAAGCATAAATTTGGAAAGACTTATAAATCACCAGATATATTTTGTGGTTGCTTCTTCAGACATTAAATCCAAATATCTCTGTAAAATGTTTTACTAGAATATTCTTTTAATTAAATCAAGTAACTCCAACCAGCTTTCTATATTTTATATTTTCATTCTTTGAATTTCAAAAGCGTATCGTATTTTTGTAATCAGAATGTTTAAAATGTATTGATAATGTACTCTGCAACAGACTCTTTACAACTATAAACACATTTAATTCTCATAATAAAGCTGTGAAAGAGCTGCTATTATTGTCTCCTTTTTACAGGGAAAACTGACTCATTGACAGGTTACTAAGTTTCAGGCTAAGTTGACCTAGCCTGAAAGTGTGAATTCAGATGAGGGTGCAAACAGTCTTACCTCACAACTATTATACAAACCACATCTTTATTTTTTTAAAATCACATCTTTAAAGAAATAAGTCAGCTAAACAAATCAAATTTAACACAATCCTCACAAGCTGAATAGAAAATTGAGAGAAAAGAGATAATTTTTCTAGATTACTACCTTCATTTCTTTTTTGTCCCAGGTAGCAATAGAAGAAAAAATGCTAACCTCCTACATTTATGTGTTAGTGAATTTGGTGAGGAATAAGGACCAAACTACTGGATAAATAACAAGAAATGTTTTCCAGTAGAATATGCAAATATAAGAGTTCAGTAAATTTAAAAGTTGACTTTGCAAAATAAAAGACCTGTATTAAAACCGTTTGTTGCTTAAGGATTCAATAAAAGTATTCAAAATTTATTGCTAAACCAAAGACATTTAAAAGGGAAAGAGCAAAGAAAAGAGAAAACCTATTGGTGTTTCTTCACAATTTATCTAAATGTTTAGCTTCTGCAATAAAATATTTTGTTTCACTTTCTTTCTTTTTGAAAATAATGTTTGGGAATTTTTCCAACAAGTTTTACTTCAGATGGAGGTTATTATTTGTACTTGCTTCTCTTAACATTAACTATATGTGTCACCAGTGCATTGACTCTTAAATACAATAAATCTAATGGTGAGTAGTCAATCGACATCAAAGACTTTATACATACAACAGGGAATAAAAGGGTATAAGATGTGTCAGCTATTCATATGCATTAAATATAGTTAAATATTTGATAATTCAATATCGACATATGCATATAAATAAAACTTTATTGTTGATTTGAAAAGTCTAGAAAGCTTCCAAATAATATCTTATAATCTGTCGGTAGCAAAAACTTAAATTTGGGAGGATTTTAGCTTTTAACACACTGGTTTATCTGTTATACAAACCTAGACCATTGACATTCAAGAGAAAGTAAAACTCAATCCAGGAAATCAAAATGGCAAATAAAACAATACAAGAGATAAAAGAAGAAATGGTCATTTTAAAAAAAGTAAACAAAAACAGTGATCTGATAGAGCTGAAAAACTCACTTCAATAATTTCGTAACACAATCACAAGTACTAAAAGCAACATGGACCAAACTGAGGAAAGAATCTCAGTGCTTGAAGATTGGTCTCCGAAATAACATTGTCAGACAAAAAATAAAGAAAAAAAATAAAGATAAAACCCATGAGAAATATGGGATTATATAAACCTACCAAATCTATGACTCATAGGCATCCCTGAAAGAGGAGAGAAAGCCAGCAACTTTAAAAACTTTTTTGAGAATATTATTCATAAAAATTACCCCAACTTCACTAAAGAGGTTATCATTCAAATTGAAGAAATGCAGAGAATCCCTGTGAGATACCATATAAGATGACTGTTCCTGTTATGGGTAGTTAGGCAGGAGCAGGGCAGGAGAGGACTCTTCCCCAAACCTAGGAATGTCAGTGATGATTTGGCAATTATCACATTGCCTCTCTAAAAGTCAAAAATTGGCAGCCAGCACCAGGGAGATGCCATTTCCTGATGATCCACAGCTGTTAATATTAAAGTGTTAAGTGAATGCAGGTGCCAGGGAGTAGCAAAAAGAGCTTCCAATAAAATCTCAGGTAATGGCTAGTGAGCCCAGGCATGCACATTAAGAGACAAAATGGCAGGGTATGACCTGTTAGCAATCCACCGGTAAAGGGAGGAGTGTCTCATATGAACATACATACAACTTCTTAAACACACTGTGTATGCTCACTTCCCAAGGGCAAGAAGCGCACTGTGCATGCAGGCAGCCCACCCTAATGGAAAAATCAAAGGAAAGGGGCCAGCCTATAGAGTCCTAGGATCCAGGTTAAACACCACCCTTGCTATTTAAGCCGCTCGCTGAGTCTCTTCCAAGCGTGCTTTCCTT
Organism: Rhinopithecus bieti; assembly: GCF_001698545.2. Lineage (NCBI taxonomy): Eukaryota > Metazoa > Chordata > Mammalia > Primates > Cercopithecidae > Rhinopithecus > Rhinopithecus bieti. The sequence continues at coordinate 1,552,904 of NW_016810869.1, read as the reverse complement.
TCTTTCTTGTTTTAAAGACTTTTAAAATAAACTTCCACTCCTGCTCTGAAAGTTGCCTTGGTCTCTTTTTCTCCCTTATGCCCCTCAGTCAAATTAAAATATCTGAGGAGGTAAGAATTGAGGTTGCTACAGACCCGTATGGATTTGCTGCCGGTAATTCAAATATTTGCCACTGGTAACATTCCCAAGACATAGAGTCATCAGATTCTCCAAGGCCAAAATGAAAGAAAAAAATGTTAAATGCAGCTAGTGAGAAGGGTAAGGTCGTCTACAAAGGGGACTCCATCAGTCTAACAGTGGAACATTCAGCAGAAACCATACAAGCCAGAAGCGATTGGGGATGTATTTTCAGTATTCTTAAAGAAAAGAAATTCCACTCAAAAATTTCATATCCAATCAAACTAAGCCTCATAAGCGAGGAATAAATAAGATCCATTTCAAATAAGCAAATGCTAAGGGAATTCATTACCACCAGAACTGCCTTAAAGAAGATCCTTAAGGGAGTACTAAATATGGAAATTTTGAAGTACATAGTCCATTGACACAATAAGCAACAAGACAATCAAGTCTGTATAATAACCAGCTAACAACACAATGGCAGTATCAAACCCATACATGCCAATATTAACGTTGAAGATAAACAAGGTAACTGCCCCAATTAAAAGGAACAGAGTGGCAAGTTGAATGAAGAAGCAAGTCCAAAGTGTATCCTGTCTTCAAGAGACCCATGCCACATGCAATGACAACCATAAACTAAAAAAAAATGAGATAGGAAAATCTACCAGACAAATGAGAAACAGAAGACGGTGGGTGTTAGCAACATCCACCTTCTCCTAACAAAGATATTTGAGACCTAATTACTATTTGAGACCTAAAAACTAACAAAGATATTTGAGACCTAACTTCAGACAAAACATACTTTAAAGCAACAATAATCGAAAAAGACAAGAAGGGCATTAGACCATGGTAAAGGATTCAATTTGACAACCAGACCTAACTTTCCTAAGTGTGTATAAATAAAATTAAATATATATGTTATATATATGAAACACAGGAGAACCAAGATTCATATAGAAAGTTCTTAGAGACCTACAAAAAGACTTAGAATACAACATAATAATAGTGGGAGATGTCAACACATCGTTTTCAGTAATAGATCATCGAGGCAGAAAACTAACAAAGATATTTGAGACCTAAACATGATGGTCGACCAAATGTTACTAACAGACATCAATAGAATGCTCAATCCAAAAACAACAGAATATATATTCTTCTCATCTGCATATAGCATATACTCTATATTGATCACACAATCAGACTTAAAACAATCCTTAGCAAATCCAAAAAAAAAAAAAAAAAACTGAAATCACAGCACACACTCTCAGACAACAGTGCAATAAAAGTATAAATAAAGACTAGGAAAATCACTTAAAACCATAAAATTACATGCAAATTAATCAACTTACACCTACCTAAAGGACATTTAGCTAAACAATACAATTAAGATGGTAATCCAGAAATTATTTGAAACTGATGAGAAGATACAACATACCTGAATCACTGGGACACAGGCAAAGCAGTGTTAAGAGGGAAGATTATAGCACTTAATGCCTGCATCCAAGACATATTAATATCTCAAATTAACAATCTAATGTCACACCTAGAGGAACCAGAGAAAAAAGATCAAACCAACCACGGAGCTGGCAGAAGACCAAAAAAAAAAAAAAAAAAAAAAAAAAAAAAAAAAAAAAAAAAAAAAAAAAAAAAAAAATTACCAAACTCATAGAAATACAAAATACCTTCTGAGACTACAATGAACACTTCCATGCACACAACCTGTAAAACCTAGAAAAAAATTGATAAATTCCTGGAAACGTACAACCTCACAAGACTCCACTAGGAAGAAATTAAATTCCTGACCAGATGAATTATGAGTTCTGAAACTGATTAAGTAATAAAAAGCCTAACAATCAGAAATATCCAGGACCAGATGGATTCATAGCCAATTTCTACCAAATGTATAAAGAGCTGTTACCATTCCTACTGAAAGTATTCCAAAAAATTCAGGAGGAGGGACTCTTTGCTAACTCATTTCATGAAGCTTGCATAATCCTGATATCAAAACCAGACAAAGACACAATCAAAAAAGAAAACATCAGACCAATATCCTTAATGAACATAAATGTAAAAATCCTCAACAAAATACTAACAAACCAAATTCAGCAGCACTTTAAAAAGCTAATCTGCCACAATCAAGTAGGCTTTACCCCTGGAATGCAAAGTTGGTTCAACATATCAATACAAGTCAATAAATGTGATTCATCACATAACAACTAAAAACAACAACTACATGATCCGCTCAACAGATGCAGAAAAGGCTTTCAATACAATTCAACACCACTTCATGTTGAAAACTCAACAAACTAGGCATTGAAGGAACATACTTCAAAATAATAGGAGCCATCTATGAAAAATCCATTGCCAACATCATACAGAATAGGCAAAAGCTGAAAGCATTCCCCTTGAAAACCAGAACAAGACAAGCATGCCCACTCTCGCCACTCCTATTCAACATAGTACTAGAAGTCCTAACCTTGCAATCAGGCAAGACAAAGAAATAAAAGGCATCCAAATGGGACTAGAGGAAGTGTAATCATCTCTCTTTGCAGATGATATGATTCTATACCTAAAAATCCCTAAAGACTCCACCAAAAGGCTCCTAGAACTGATACATGACTTCAGTAATTTTTCAATGTATGAAAATCAGTAGCATTTCTGTGTATCAATTATGTTGAAGCTGAGAGCCAAATGAATAATGCAATCCCATTTCCAGCAGCCAAAAGTAGAATAAAATATCTAAGAATATAGCTAACTAGAGAGATGGAAGATCTCTACAAAGAGAACTATAAAATACTGCTGAAAGAAATCAGAGATCACACAAACAAATGGAAAAACATTCCATGCTCATGGATAGGAATAATTAATATTGTTAAAACGGCCATACTGCCCAAAGCCATTTACAGATACAATACTATTTCTACCAAACAACCAATGTCATTTTTCACAGAATTAGATAAAAGTATTTGAAAATTCATATGCAGCCCAAAAGCCCAAATAACCAAAGCAATCCTAATGAAAAGAAACAAAGCCAGAGGCATCCCATTATCTGACTTCAAACTATACTAAAAGGATAGAGTAACCAAAACTGCATGGTAATGTTACAAAAAGACACATAGACCAATGGAAAAGAATAGAGAGCTGCACACCTACCACCAACTGGTATCTTTGACAAATTTGACAAAAACAAGTCATGTGGAAAGGATTCCCTATACAATAAATAGTGTTGTGATAACTGCCTAGCCATATGCAGAAGATTGAAACTGGATTACTTCCTTACACCATATAAAAAAGTCAACTCAAGATGAATTAAATACTTAAATGTAAAACCTGAAACTTTAAAAACTTGGAAAATACAATTTTGACATAAGATCTTGCAAAGACTTCATGATTAATATGCCAAAATCAATTGCAAGAAAAACAACAATTGACAAATGGGACTAATTAAACTAAAGAGCGTCTGCACAACAAAACAGCATAAACAGAGTAAACATACAATTTATAGGATGGGATAAACATTTGCAAACTATGCATCTAATAAATGTATAATAGCCAGAATCTGTAAAGAACTTAAGTAAGAAGCAAAAAACACACAAACCCTATTAAAAAGAGGGCAAAGGATGTGAACAGATACTTTTCAAAAGAGGACATACATGTGGCCAACAAGCATATGAGAAAAATACTTAAAATCACTCATCATTAGAGAAATGCAAATCAAAACCATAATGAGGCATCATCTCACATCAGACAGAATAAAAAATTCACAAAGTCAAAAAATATGCTGGTGAGGCTGCAAAGAAAAGGGAATGCTTACATGCACTGCTGCTGAGAATGTAAATTAGTTTGGCCATTGTGGAAAGCAATTTGGTGATTTTTCAAAGAACTTAATAAGGAATTACCCTTCAACCAAACAATCCCATTATTCGGTACATTCATGCATATGTTCATCATAGCACTATTTATAATAGTGACAACATGGAATCAACTTAAATGCCCATCAATGGCAGACTAAAAAAAGAAAATGTGGTACATATACACCATGGAACACTATGCAGTTGTAAAAAGAACAAGATCATGTTCTTTGCAGCAACATGGATAGAACTGGAGGCCATTATCCTAAGAAAACTAATGAATGAACAGAAAACCAAATACTGCATTTTATCACTTATAATTGGAAGCTTAATATTGAGTACACATGAACACATGTGCCCTTAAAAGCTCAAGGTGGGAGTATACAGAGGATCAAAAAACTACCTATCAGGTACTATGCTGATCGCCTAAAGGATGAAATAATCTGTACACCAAACGCCCATGACATGCAATTTACCCATATAAAAAACCTGCACATTTACCCTTGGGCTTAAAACAAAAGTAAAAAATAAAAATAAAATCCTTTTAGTTGAATGGTTTTATTAAAATGCAGTCCTCTTTATTTATTATTTATTTTAAAAGTAAAAACTACTTTCTCATTGCGGCAATATCTCAAAAGCAACCCAAACATTAGCTGCTTTTCCATCATTATGACATCTTTTACCTTGTCAATAGCTGAAATGCCAACCAGGAAAATGCCTTCATAAATAACTGAGTAATAAGGTAAGCAAATGTGAGAACCAAAATGATCCCTTGATGTTGAGTAGCCCTACAAACCCAATTTGCTGGGCTGTTACCTGAGAGAGGGAGATAATCTTCTCTTATTTAATCTGCTATTTTTTTCACTTACTGTGCTGCATCATATAAATATTTACCCTAACCTATTATAGAATATTCACCTTTACCTCAATTATTTGGCATATCATAAAAACCTCTCTGTGGTCATCATTTCTAATGATCATGTAGTATTCTATTATATAAAAGTATGAAAAATAAATTATATTGCTACTTCCCTATGTTTAAAGATTTAGGCAGTTTTTTTAAGTCTTTCCTCTTATACTCAATAACATAGAAAGTATCTTTGGTCAGAAATTTTCTTTAAGTTTCTGAGTAGTTCTTTAAGATTGAGTCCTAGAAGAGGTATAAAATAACTTAGGACACTTGATACAAATGACCATTTGGAAGCTATTATTTCTCAACTCCAAATCTCTCTTTATTTAAGCCTTTATTTATACTTTGATTTCTGAAGCTAAGACTTAGACTTTGTAAACCATATTTCTTCTTCGACAGCTGCTACCTCTTCGATTCTGCCAACAGGCACACTAGAGGGGGAAAGGAACACTGGAGGAGGGAGAAGTCTTCGCTCCTTCTTGTTTTTCATTCTCTTCAGCATCATTTATCATCTTGACTGCACTCCTTTCCTCCTGTTTCCCTTTCTGTTTTTGTTTTTGTCCTTTGGCACTCTCAGAACCAGCTCATTGTACTCCTCAAAGACATCAGATCCTGTAAGGTAGCAGTACTCCTTAGAGGTCAAAGTCACCCTCCATGAGGTCCTTCTCTTTCGCTTCTAAGACACGACCCTCAGCTGAATGGTACCCCTTCCTTTTCCCATTAGAGAGTCACAGAGTGGGCTGAGTCCTCTCTCTTCTAAGTTTTCATGTTCTATTAACTCCAATCACTTTTTTGTTGTTGTTGGTTTCCCAGCTCCAGGAAGCAGAGGGCAGAGAGTGTTGCTGGTCTCCCCTTTTACTCTGTGAGTTACTCAGTGTCTTTTTGTTGTTGATCTTTTCAGTTCTCTACAACATCCTTGACAGAGTCCTTATCTTACTTTCTCTATGTTAAAATAACTGATGGGATAATATTTTCCCAACAAGGAAGGCATTGATTGATACTATCAAATTGCTTTACATATGCAGGACATGAAGTGTTAGTTTCATCCGGCCATCTTAAGCAGTATCAGCTAACTAAATTGATAAGTGAAGGGATCGTAATTATATAGGTGAAGAAATACATCACTGTTGTTTTGAAGTGACTTTTACTACTACGGGAGTTAATTATCTTTTATACATGTATTATTCATCATAACTTCCAATACTTTACTGCTTTAAAAGTTCTTTCCTTTTTATAGACTTGAACAATATGCACATATTATCTCCATTTTATAGAATATATATATATATATTCAATATACAAAATTCAAAGTTCAACATATAACTCTATCTATCTATCTATCTATCTATCTATCTATCTATCTATCTAGAGTTTAAATTTTCTGAAATTTGTGTTGTGCAGGTGATCGATAGACCTCTCTGTGTAAATAGGGAACAAAGCCTAATCTGACATTGTTGCTTAAAGGAATTTATCATGGTTTCTTAGAAATTCTGTTTCATATTTATGTACTCAAAAACCATACTGTAGTATTTTAATAGTTTTTGCCATACACTATTTTTCTAATATATGCTGTGTTTTTTAGACAGTTGATTACTATTGTCATCCATATGGCCTCTTCTGCAGCTTCATAGATACCCATGCAGGTTTAGTCCTGGTAACAGTTTAACTTTTTCTCCTCCTTATTATATGTTTGTGATTGTGGTCTCGCTAGGATGCGGATTAAATAAAAGAGGGTAGTGTTTACTCTGGCTAAAGGACTTTAAGATGTTAGATTGTTTTAAAATTCCACTTTTCAACCTTATTTGTTTTGTGATTTGAAAGGGATCATTTAAAGTCTCTGATTTCTGGTTTATTTAAGAGTAATCTGATAATTATTAGTATCTCACATGGCTTTTATAAATATTAAATACAAGTAGTATTTTGTAGTAAAATGGGCATATATTAAAAACAGAATGGGTGGTAGTTTTTTAAATTATTTGACATGTTTGGAAACTTTGAATTCATCTGGCTTCATCTTTGATGACTCTCAACTTTGCACTTTAAATGTCATCTGTAAGAGCTTTCCAATACACACTCATTACAATTTTCCTTAGGCACATTCTCTAACCTTCCTCCCAGATAATTCCTCTCTCTATATATATATGGTTCACACTGTGTCCCCTGTTTCACTATTTCTCAAATCACTATGCAGGTTTCTTAGGCAGTCCCTGCATCCCCAGGAAACTTGAACGCCTTTAGGTCAACTAGACTCTCTAGAGAACTAGGAACTGGCATATAATGAATGAATGAGGAAAGATTATTGAGTTGCTCTAATCCTCAGAGTTGTTTTATACCTTCGTCATCATTTCCTTTTATATAAACTTCTCTGTGCCCCCAGTTTATTTGATTTTCCTTTCCATCATTTATAATTGTTTTTCATGCCATTTTCCCATCCAGTTGAGAAATCCCTCACATTTTTAGCAAAAAAATCATAGCCATATATCTACTATTTTCACTTTAACCATGGGAGAATTTAGGCAAGAATATAAACTGCATTTCACACAAATATCCATTAATCATTTGCAGAATCCTATACATATATGATCTTATTTAAAATCACAGTGTTTAATTTATAAATTTTCTACCAAATATATATGAATTAAAATTGTATTTAATATTTAATATTAGGTATTAACATATATACAACATGCCAATTAAAAGAAAAGGAATTGAGGGAAATATAAAATGTCATTAATAAAATAATAATTATTTTTTAGTACACTAAAATAAGTTCAACTTAGCCATATAACTAAATTTTGTATATATATATTAAATATATGTACAGAAATAAATTAACGAATACAGAATAGGAATTGTCAGGTCATAGGTTTTTTTCAGATAGATTTAAAATTTAATTTTTAGGGTTTTCTTACATTTTTTAGATTTTCTTCAATAAATCTACATGTTTAAAACAATATTAATTTCTAAAGTTGAAAACCCTGTAATTTGGAATTGGAAATATTTTACTCTGAGAAATAAAAGTGAATGAAAGAGAGAGGCAGAAACATAGAATACTGCCTTAAAGAATAAATAATATTTGTTGATTTCCCACAATTGAAGTTTCTAGAGGTAGATCCTATTTTATTATAAAGCTCAAAAATACGTCACCAAGTAACTTCTATCTTTCCATTCCTTATTACAGCTTTATTGTAGCTGTATTGTAACCTGGCACTTCTCAGGTTGTAATATGGATGTCAAAATTTTCCAGAGTCACATACTTCTTCATTCATGTTCAAAAGGAAGGAATAGTGTAGGGATAAATTAAAGATTCTGATTGGACGACTTACGTGACATGCCCTGACCTGAAACAACTGATTGGATTTGTCAAGATCATGTGCTTCATAACTGAATCTTGCACTTTAACCTACTTCTCTGGAACCAAAGATAAATCAAGGCCGTCTCAGAAGCAGATGTTTACATGAGTATACAAATATAAATGTCAAGTTGGGAAAATGAAATATCTCTATGAATTATAATAGTTTTAGCTAAACAATCAGAAACCTCAGTGACTTAGCGCGTTAAATGCTTTTTAAATATGTTTGTAGCACAGTCCAGTGCTGGTCAGGTGACTCTACTAGACACCTTTCCTCTACTAGACACCTTCCCTCCAGGGACCATAATTGCCTTTACTTTATGACTACACAATCTGGGACACATTGGTTCCAAGGTCACTCTGTACAGGTTATTATTCTTGTTGTTTTCATTTCCAATCCTTTTCTGCCTGGTGCATTAGTTATTAGGAGCAACTTCCTTTCTGACTGTCTCCCACCCTTTCCCTCCGGGGAGGTACTATCAGAAGACTGATGTATGGGAGAATATTATTTGCAGGATTTTCCTCTGCATCTTTGTGCTTTGGCTGGCATCCTCAGGAGGGCCACATTTCCTCCACAGATATAGATCCATCCAAGCAGTATGCCTTGGTTGGATCCAGTTTCCAATTCCCTGACTCATGAGCTCCTTCGCCCTTGGTTATTCCAGTTCTCTGTTACATCATTGTCCCATTTGAATTTGGTGCTGTTACATCACCCGTGTAAACAATGTTTGATGTTCAGTCCCATCTTTTTGAAGAGAGATATTCTCAGAATGGACACTGACAAATCAACCAATGGAAGCAGGAGAGGTGGCTGGAGGATCACATAGGATATTTTTAAGTTCCAGTCTCAGAAGTAATATACAGAATTTCTTCCACACTCCATCTGAAACATAGCCCCAAACTGACTGCAAAAGAGAATGGGAAATTCTACATGTGCCAGAAAGAAGAAAGTGGTATGGTGAGCATAAAGTATTGTATGCTGTATCTAATAAATTCCTAGAAGTGTGGGTAGTCAACTAACAGGATACTTGTAATACGAATAAATTCATTAATTCATACTAATATGTATTTGATATTATTACTGTTAGTTCTGATATAATGCCACACATATACAAATTCTTAAAAAACAGCATGCAGTAAAAAATTTCAAAGAAAAATCATAGGATTTATGGGGAAAATAGAGTCAAGGACATGACACTAAAATATTCTGTACTATGATAAATAAGATAAACTTTAAGAACTTGGTCAAAAGAGTTTCCACATGTTAACTAATTTAAAAATTCACCAATATTACAATAAATATGGTACCTTAAAATTCATCAATATTACAATAAATATGATACCTTACCTTGCAAAAACCTGAAGTTTTTATGTGATAGTAGGTTTTGGAAGAGTTACCGCTTGTGAATTGTCAAGTAATGGAAGGAAAGTTGTTCAAAATTTGATGGCAAGTTGGAACACCAGATGTGGATGTTGGTGGCTCATTACACATGCAATGAGATAGCCAGCATAGATGTTTAAAATGCCTATCTGTGTGTGCGCACATACAAACACATACATTTTGTGTATTCAGTGGGATGCAGTTGTCTATGTTCATCTAGTGTTTCTTTGGGATGAAACTGTGTGTAAACAAATGTAGAATTTTGTGGCTAATGTGTTTTGTGTTCTGCAACTGTGGAACACATTGTGTTTTTAGCACAAGATTTACAGCTGAACTTATTGCATTTCAAGTTCATTAAATCACTACTTTTCACAATGTCACAGTAAAACATGCGACTTGTAATTGCAACTAGAAATATAACAAACCATCTTTCCAACCAAAAAAAAAATAAGAAAAATATTATATGCTAGTATTGAGAATTTGTGAAGGAAACTGCATTGGAATTTAGTAGCATTACAACACAGGAGTGGTTTCAAGATGGCTGATTAAGGCATCGGGCACTAACCTCCTCCACAAAGCAAAACCAAAATAACAAGTCGATGATCACTTTAAATAGAGCATCTAAGAAGTAATATTGAAATTCAGCAAAGAAGTGACAGGAAGCACCTGAGACATGGAAAGAGAGGGAAGCAAAGCAGCTAATCTGGCTGTGACCAGCTGGAAGCCTGGAAAGGCTCCCTGGTGTGTGGAAAGTGTATGTGAGAGATGCACAACCATCCACATTCCCACCACGAACTCCTGCAGTTCCAGGCGTGGAGAGGTCCTTGATGCCTGTAGGCTCTGAGACTGGCTTGGGGAGCTACCTGAAGAGAGTGTGATGGCATTGCTACAGGGAGGGAGTGATGCTCCACTTGGTCCCACACACCCTCTAAGAGATAAGAAATTGCATCCTAGAGCCATTTGTGAAAGCCCAGCCTCATCAGAATGCATCCTGTTCTGAGGCCAAATAGCCCCTGCATCTCCATATCACTGGAGTCCACTGACATTCCTCCCCTTGCACACCTGTTTTACATTCACACAGAGGACCACAGTGGCATGACATCAGTTACACCCACTGGAATGGCAGGGTCCTCAGCACTCTAGTATACAGTGTCTTGTATCTTGGGGAATTGGCCATGCAGCAAACTTGGTTGGCATAGGACAAGGAAGCCATAGCACATGCTCCCCAGAGCCTGAAACCCTCCTGCCTGAGACTGCCGCCACTGAAAGCAAGCCCACCTCCACCAGCAGTGGCAGGGCCACAGTGCACTTTCACATACCTTGGTGACTAGATGTCCCTGTTGGTGCCACTGCTGCAGCCACGGCCGCCATCTCCAGAGCATGAAGTGTGCACTCCCCAGAGCCTGAGAGCTGATTACCTGCGGCTTCTGCCACAGAAAGAAGACCCAGTCCTCCAGAAGCAAGGTCACAGTACAGTCACCTATTCCCAAATAACAGGCTCTATCTGGCCACACCACTGCTGCTGGTGGTCCTGGGGTCCACCTAATCCTGCCTGCCACAGCTGACACCCGTGAACAGTACCAGGAGGTCTGAGGACAATCCCACCCAGTTTGGCACCACCTGTCCAGTACCAAAACATACCGCCCAAGGGCCTGGGAATCACCCTGCCCTGTCCACCACTGCTGGCACCTGTACACTCTTTCAGGCTGTAAGTCAAACACAGTAAAACGAGAAAAAGAAGATCATTATAAAATTATGAAGGGATCAAATATATATATATGTGTGTGTGTGTATATATATGTGTATGTATATATACGTGGGGTGTGTGTGTGTGTGTGTGTGTGTGTGTATACACCCAAACAGAGCAACCAGATATAGAAAGCAAAAAGTATTAGATCTAAAAGGAGAGATACACTCCAAAACAATAATAGGTTGGGACTTCAACAACAAACTCTCAGCATTAAACAGATCATTTAGGCAGAGAATTCACACAAACACACACAAACACACAGACACACACACATCAAAATTAAAAACAAACCAAAAAACTGGATTTAAACTCCACTTGAGGACAAATGAACTTAACGGAAATCTACAAAACATTTTATCCAGCAGCTACAGAACATGCATTCTTCTAATCAGCACATGGAACATTCTCCAGGATAGAATATATGTAAATCCACAAAACAAGCCTCAACAAATTCTTCAAAGTCAAAATAATATCAAGTAACTTCTAAACCACAGTGTAATAAAACTACTAACTGGTAACAAGAGGAACTTTGGAAATTATACAAATGCATGTAAATCAATCAACTTGGTCCTGAATGACCAGTAGGTCAACGAGAAAATTAAGAAGAACAATTTTAAACCTATTTTTGAAACAAATGAAAATGAAAAACAACACACCAAAACCTATTGCATACAGCAAAAGTAGTGCTGAGAGGAAAGTTTATATCAATAAATGCCTATATCAAAAAACAAAAGATTTTAAATAAACGATCTAATAATCCACTTCAAGAAACTAGAAAATCAAGAATAAAAAAACCCCAAACTTGCCGGGCATGGTGGCTTATGCCTGTAATCCCAGCACTTTGGGAGGCCAAGGCGGGCGAATCACCTGAGGTCGGGAGTTCGAGACCAGCCTGACCAACATGGAGAAACCCTGTCTCTACTAAAAATACAAAAAAATTAGCTGGGCATGGTGGCACATGCCTGTAATCCCAGCTACTAGGGAGGCTGAGGCAGGAGATTCGCTTGAACCTGGGAGGTGGAGGTCGTGGTGAGCCGAGATCGTGCCATTGCACTCCAGCCTGGGCAACAAGAGCAAAACTTCGTATCAAAAAAAAAACCAAACCAAACTTAATATAAGGATAGAAATAATAAAGACCAGAGAAGAATGAAATGTAATAGAGAAAAAATAACACAAAGTCAACCAAATGAAAAATTTGTCTTTTAAAAAGATAAACAAAGTCAGTAAACCACTAGCTAAACAGCAATAGAAAACACCCAAATTAATAAATTCAGAAACATAAAAGGATACACTGCAACTGATACCACAGAAATACAAAAAAAATCAGAGACAATATGAACAATATATTCTAACAAAATAGAAAAACAAGAGAAAATAGATAAATTTCTGGATACATACAGTCTACCAAGATTAATTCAAGAAGAAATAGAAAACCTGAGCAGGCCAAGAACAATGAACAAAATTGAATGAGTAATTAAAAAGTCTCAAAAGAGAGAAAAGCCCATGACCTAAAGGTTTCACTGCTGACTTCTACCACATGTATAAAGTAACATCAAAATTCCTCAAATTATTCTCAAAAATTGAAGAGTAGAGAATTCTCCCTAACACATTATATGAGGCCATCATTCTCTGATATCAAAACTAGAAAATGACACAATAACAAAAAAACTACAGGTTAATATCCCTAATGAACATAAATGCAAAAATCTTCAATAAAGTATTAACAAATTGAATCCAACAGTGCATTAGGAAGACAATATACTATGATAAAGTGGAAGGTATGCTAAGGATGCAGACATGGATTGTCAACATATGCAAATCAGTAAATATAATACATCACAATAACAGAAGGAAGGACCAAAACCCTATGTCCATCAGGAGAGGCACATAAGAGGCATTTGATAAAATTAACATTCCTAACATTCCTAAAGGCATAGAAAAAAACACGTCTTATAGGTCATAAATGACAAACCCACAGCTAACATTATACTGAATGGAGAAAACTGAAAGCCTTTCTTCTAGGAACTGGAAAAAGACAAGATGCCCACTTTCACAACTCCTATTCAATATAGTACTAAATGTCCTAGCCATAGAAATCAGAAAATAGAAAGAAATAAAAGTCAGACAAATTGGAACGGAGGAAGTCAAAGTGTCCTTCTTTGCTGATGAGGTAACCTTATATTTAGAAATACCTGAAGATTCTTCTAAGAAACACTTAGGCCAGATTAAAATAATTAATTTGCATGAGACAAACTCAACATACAAATAATCAGTAATTTCTAAACACAAATAATGAGCTAGCTAAAAAAGAAATTAAAAAGCTAGTCTCATTTACAATAGCTATAAATATACCTAGGAATAAATTTAACCAAAGAGGTGAAGGACTTCTAAAATAAAAACTACAAAACACTAATAAAATACATTATAGGAGACACACAAATTAAAAGACATCCCAAGCTCTTGGAAAGAAAAATCCATATTGTTGAAATGACCATATTACTAAAATCAATCTTGACTGAATGCAATTCCTATCAAAATGCCATTGCCATTTTTTACAGAAATAGAAAAAAGTCTATCCTCATATTCGTATGGAACTATATAAAAGGCCAAACAGATCAAGCAATCTTGAGCCAAAAGAACAATGCTGGAGGCATTATATTACCTGACTTCAGAATATATTACAAGGCTAACAGTAACCAAAATAACAGAGTATCAGTATAAAAACAGGCACATAGACCAATGGAACAGAATAGAGAACTCAGAAATAAAACCACTTATTTACAGCCATATGATTTTTAAGAAAGGTATGAAGAACACTTATTGAGGGAAAGGAGACTGTCTTCAATAAATGGTGCTAGGAAACTTAATATCCATATGCAGAAGAATGAAACTAGACTTCTTTCTCTCACCATGTACAAACATCAACTCAAAATGTACTAAAGACTTACACTTAGGACCCAAAACTATAAAACTACTACAATGAAACATCGGTGAAACATTTTAGGACATTGGCCTAGGCCAAAATTTTATGGCTAAGACCTCAACAGCACAAGCAACAAAATAAAAAATAGACAAATGTGACTATATTAAACTAAAATGCTTCTGCTCAGCAGAAGAAATAATCAACAGAATAAAGAGACAACATGTTTAACAGGATAAAATATTTGCAAATTATTTACAAAACAAATGACTAATAGTCATAATATTTAAGAAAGTCAAATAATTCAACGGAAAAAAATAATCTCATTAAAAGTGAAAAGGAGAAAATATACATTTCTAATAAAATGATATGCAAATGGCCAACAGGTATAAGAATAGTGCTAGATATCACTACTCATCAGGTAAATACAAATCAAAATGATACACAGATAACATCACACCCCAGTTATAATGGCTATTATTAAAATGTAAAAAATATAGATAGATTTTGTTGAGGATGCAGAAATTAGAGAACTCATATACTGTTAGTTGGGATGTAAATGAGTAGATTCATTATGTTCAACAGCATGGAAATTTCCCAGAAAAAAAACAAACAAACATAAAAATAAAGCTACTATATTATCCAGCAATCCCACTACTAAGTATATATTTCCAAAAGAAAGGAAATCAGTAGGTCAAAGGTGTAACTACACCTCTATATTTATTGCAGCAAATGACTTCACAATAGCAAAACTGTGGAATCAACCTAAGTGGCCATCAATGGATTAATGTATAAAGAAATATGGCTATATACACAAAATACTATTTTGTCATAAAAAATAAAATCTTTTTTTTTTGCAGCCATACAGATGAAACTGGAGGTTATTATGTTACATAAAATAAACCAGGCACAGAAATATACATATTACATGTGCTCTCTCATATGTGAGATCTAAAAAGAGCTGATCTTACGTTTGTAGAGAGTAGAATGATAGTTATCAGAGGCGTGGTTAGTTATGGTCTTACTATTCCTCAGTCTTCACTTTTAGAATTAATAAAATATAGACCATAATTTTAAATTTAAAACAATAAATAATCTTATAAATTATGTGAAAGAATTAAATCAACTTAATTTTTCGAAGAGTTTAAAGAATTCAATTATTACAACCATCTAAAACAGCTGAAGTGCATCTTTCTTGGACATTTCTAATTGGGAAACATTTCATTATTTCTACATGATTAGTAACCTGCTCCACTCTTCATATCCATTCTGGAAAATTCTTGGTGCCTCACTTTGGCATCTTATTTTAATCTTTTCCAAATTGTATTCATAATTTGTCTACAAACTAAGGCATTGTAAATGCTTTAAAAATTATGAGAGGAAGGCCGGGCATGGTGACTCATGCCTGTAATCCCAACACTTTGGGAGGCCAAGGCAGGTGGATCACTTATGGTCAGGAGTTTGAGACCAGCCTGGCCAACATGGTGGAACTCTATCTCTACTAAAAATACAAAAATTAGCCAGACATAGTGGTGTGTGTCTATAATCCCAGCTACTTGGGAGGCTGAGGCAGGAGAATCTCTTGAACCTGGGAGGCAGAGGTTGCAGTGAGCCAAGATCGGACCACTGAACTCCAGCCTGGGCGACAGAGGGAGACTCTGTCTCAAAAAATATTAATTAATTAATTAATTAAAAATTATGAGAGGAGGTCTCTAGATAATATTAAGGGAACTTGAAGATAAAAATCTAGATCAAGTTCAATTTCACATTATATTTAATTCATCTCAGTGAGACCATTATCATTTACTTCCCTGTTTTGTACATTTGAGATCCATAATTATATGTGTGCACATATATACACAAAAAACAGATGCACAAACACAAACTCAGCCTCCACAAATAAAAAGACTTTCCAAAAACATCAATTGATCTAATTTTCTCAATAGTTAGTGTACGGTATATTTAATTGTTTTACGTAAGTATAAGGGCAAATCTAAATTTTTAGGCTTTCTCAAACTGCATGTTTCTCCAGAACTCTCTACTATTTTAAACTCTGTTATGAGCATTGGTTACTGAAAAATAAATAAAAGAGCCAATCTATAGGGTTAAAATCTCTGTTTAGGGACCTGAATATTTTTAAAAGAGTATTAATGATAAAATGGTAACTAATAGAATTGCCTTCACATGGTCACATATTGTGAAATTGTGGAGCCTCCCTCTGCTTCAGAGACTTCCTCTGCCAAGACAATTAGAAAAGCAATTTGGACATATCTTAAATCATACTTACAAAGATTTAATTAAGGCTAACTATGAAGTTTAGTCAATAATAACAGATACTTAATATTTTTGAGTTCATGTATACATTCACTAGTTTTAAAATCTTATTACTATAGTGTCCAGTACACAGATTCTCAAGTTAATTCAGAAGTAAACTCTGTGTGGGTGTGTCAGTGTGTATTTATTTTTTTGTTCCTATTGTCTCCTGGAGTTTCCAGCATGTTATAAAAGATAAAAGTTAATTGTCTATTGAATGTTAATGTTCATTTGTTGAATAAATGAACAACAAGGACAACTGAGACTGGTGGATCATAGCTGAGATCACGCCATTGTCCTCCAGCCTGGGCAACAGAGTGCGACTCTTTCTTGAAAAAAAAAGAAAAAAAGATAAGGTTAGATGACTCAGGTTCCATTTCAATAAAGATTTCTAGAAAATGTTAAGATGAAAGCAGACCTTTCTATATCTGGGGAACAGTGTACAGCAGCACTTAGGATGGTCCCTGAAACAGGGAGGGTCCATAATTAGCGCGGATGGAACTTGGAGCTTTGGGCTCTATCCCACTTGATTGCCTGTGGGATCACATGCGTCTTCTTTTCTGGTGCAGGATTGTGTGCACGAAGTGCATGCCTGTATGTGTCAAAGCGGGGAAGGGAAATAGAATTATCACTCCAGGTCTCTGTGTGTGCACAGAAAATAATGCAGTAATTTGCTGGAAGGATACACTCATATTTTTTTCTGCATTGACCTTCTGTCTTCAAACTGGTGATTTGTTTATTGAACAAGTACACATTAAGGGCATAAATTGTGGTTATGTTGCTTCTTTGCTACAAAGGATAATTTTTAAAATATCACTGCAGTGTTAAATCTAAGGATGCAGGGCTCTTGAATATTAAGTATCAACTTGCTACCCAGAAAGAGACCAAATGAATGATTAGTGATCTGCTTATACAGCAGAAATAGCTAGTCTACTTTATGTAAAATTTAGGAGGCATTAAGAGCCTAAAAATGCATTAGAGGTTTTTTTTTTTTTGCTTGACATACAATCAGTAATAAAAAATAGTCATAAAATCACAAGTATTGTTCCAAAGTTCGCTGACAATGACACACAGCCCTTGTCCTTTACAAAGTTTTCTACATTGCAATCAGCATCCTGGGGGGCTGCAATCAGGAATGGGTTAGTGCTGTGTGAGTTGACACTTCCTACAACTTCAACTCTAAGGATCCAATCAGAATTTATTGCAAGCACTATGTATAGCAACCTTTGACTGCTACAGCGACCAGAAGTTTAATTTTTTTATGTGTGTGAGGGGAGTCATTAACTTTAGGAGCAAGTTCATCTTCAGTATCAGCAATCAAACCTGGAATGCAGCCTCAAACCTAAAAATCAAAATAAGGTTGATTGCACTGTTCTATTATCAAATAAGATGATGTATTTTGCTGGTAACAATTTCATGAATTTAATTAGTTTTTAATAAAACTATCAGCCCAAGCACAGGGTTTTTTCATCTCTCTGAAGTTTTCATCTAAAAAAATTTCTCCAGGTAATTTTTTAAAAAACTTTAAAACTTATATCTTGACTTGATGGTTAAAATAGTCACGAAAAAACCTAGAAAGAACTGTGCAGGTATACTTTATTGGCAAATATATGCTATAGAGAATATGGGTATATTGTGTAACCAACATAAAGTTTAGTGGAAAAGAAGGCTGAGTGTTTATATGCAGTCCATATAGTTTATATATATATTA
>NW_016810869.1:1487899-1533800 GCF_001698545.2 Rhinopithecus bieti | reverse complement strand
AATAAAAAAAAATAATAAAAATAAAAATAAAAATAAAAAATAGCCCGGCTAATTTTTTTGTATTTTTAGTAGAGATGGGGTTTCACCATGTTGGCCAGGATGGTCTTGATCTCCTGACCTCGTGATCCTCCCATCTTGGCCTCCCAAAGTGCTGGGATTACAAGCGTGAGCCACTGTGCCGGCCAAAAAGATTTTTCAGTTGAATCTTCTTTTGGATATGATCTATCATCTATAATGAGAGTATGGGAACCACCAGTTGTTCTCCATAGGACTGAATGCATTTTCCATTTATAAATGTGACTTATGATAAGCTCAAACACATTTTTCCTATTCTACTGGAGAAATATGATGGGCATAATTCATTTGAATAACTGCGAGTGCTAGTTTGGAAGTTTTGTTTACTGTTCTAAGAAGGGAAGATATTGTTGCCTGCAATATAATCATTTATTTTATTCTGTTAACCAAACAATACTCAACAGAAAGTCTTCCACATAAGACACAAACAACAAACACTAGCTCAGTGAATCAAATGGTTGGAATGAATCTTATGAGTGAGTTTGCTTATACGCGAGCTATAAAAATAGTAGAAACTCCAGCTGAAATAAATAATTTAATGCGTGTATTAAGAAAAACAGAAAATATCTAGGGAAGTGGAAAATATCCTGTTTCGTGTTCTAAAAATATGACCTATCTCCCACATACATCCCAATATTTTGCAGTTGCTGCAGGTGATTCTCCGCCTTTTCAAATATGAAACAAAATTAAGTCATATGGGTTATTTGGAATGAGAATAATTAGCTGTACATCAATCTCAGCTGCATAGTTCATATAGCTCATACAAACAGAACTACATACAACGGATGCATTATTTAAATTGTATACTGAAAATATATTCATTTAGACTATAGGCATATTGGTTATTTTAAGTGGTTTCTATGTGAATCCGTAATATATGATTTAAAGAATTTCATTTTAAACTCACGGTACTAGTAAAATTGCAAAATGTAGATTATTTTATGCAAAGTTTATACATAAATTGTGACTATACTTTCTCGCAATAATATAAAAAATCATCAGAAAAAAAGTTTAACAAAGTGGCATGATTGAATACTCCTGACAAAAGGCTCTAGATTTTCCATAAAGGAAGAAAATATGAGAAGGGAAGTTTAATATTTCTGGAATAAAACACATTTTGTAAGGGTCACAAGAAGAAAAATTGAAAGCCTTTCATCTTAATGATACCTATGTCGTTAAGAGTGGCCAATGATAGCCTTAGGGGTATCCCATGAATTCTCAGAAAGAGCAAATATAGTTAATCCCTCTAAGTGTTCACAGTGCCTGACCAGGGATCCACCTCTATCCTCTTAAGATGAACATGGGCTCTGTCTAGGAAGGTAGTTTCTTTCTAGTTTTGCCTGTTTCGGGTCTCTTATTCAGTTATACTTTATTGAAATTCCACATGGAATCTTTCTCTGTCACTGGCAAGTGAGACTACTTTTAAATACTGTAAATGCTGCAGCTTCTCAACGTCAGATAAATTCTATCTATACTTGTTTATATGCACTTATCTTAGCAAATTCAGGGTCCATTAAATCATTTTACAAAGATCTGTATCATATGGCAATAAGAAAGTGTAGTCTGTATACAAGAATAGGTCACATTCTTGATAAGATTGCCTTAGTGAAAGGATTAGTGTTCTGTGATTTTAAGATATGGAAGTTTTTTTTAAATAAATGATTTGTTTCATCTATTTTTATGAAAGCATTATCATTTTATGAGTTTGCACATGGAGATCAAAGGCTTGCTATTGTTTTGTTTATGGACCATATGTTACAATTTAATAAATACATAGAATTATAAAACCTATAAAACTAGGCCTTGGAATCCAAGCATCAGGAGAGAGGTAGTTCTCAATATTATATATGGATCTTGACTATATCGAAAGCTAATTTGGCTCAATTAAAAAAAAAAATCTCCAAACATTTGATAATGATCTCTAAAACAGCTATGTGTTTTAATTATAAAATAAAACTTTAAAATCACAATAAGTTAAAAATTATAAGTAGAATGTTGTAAAATAGGAATCAATGTAATAAAATTATAAAAGGCATAATTTCTACTCTTAAAATGAAATAGTTTAGCTATCTACATGTGAAATAAAATAAAATAATATGGGTACATAAATGACACCTTTGAAAGGGAGAGAAAAGATGTGGAGGAGAGAGAGAAAGAAAGAGATATTCAATATTTCTGTGTCTTGAAGAGATTGGGATAGGTGATTATACCATTTAAACTTCAGGAATGATCACCATCTCAGGTTTGATTCAAAGTTTGAGTAGCAACTGCAGGCCCTCAGCATAAGACATAATGATAATTTCTTGCAAAAGTATTTCTTAGAATGTTTGTGGCGATCTGTTTCTCTTCCCTACAGGTTCCCAAACATAATTGAGGTCCCCTCCTTTACAGTAACAGAACAGAACACTAGCTTAACTCTAATCAGCATTTCTTCTGTCCTGAAATATTATGAGTTATATTCCATCATGATCCTTGTGCACATTTTTAATTCTAAAATACTTAAGTAATCAGAATTTTTATGTAATAGGTTAATTCAGTATCTATTCAATACACACATAAGCACAGGCATACTCACTGATTATATGCACATCATTAATCTCTTATTATACTCATATTTTGCATTAGGTTATATATGCTCATCCATACTGTCTTATTCAATGCTCCCAAATAAACTGCAATTGATCTATGAAAGGCTACAGTTTCCCAACTATATTTCAAAAAATATGTAGTCAGGACCCAAGGAGTGTGCAGAATTCAACTTTAGTGTTCTTTTGACTATACAACACAGCTCATATTCTAAGATACAACCTTATACCTGTTATGGACTGAATGTTTGTTTCCCCCAAAATTTTATAAGTTAAATCCCTAATCCCAAATTTGTCAGTATTTGTAGACAGGGCCTTTGAGAGGTAATTAGTTCATGAGGGTAAGCCCTCACGAATGGGATCAGTTCTCTTATAAGAAGATGAAGACACACGAGAGAGATGATGTCTCTCTTTCTGTGTGTGTGTGTGTGTGTGTGTGTGCGTGTGCGTTTGTGTTTCTATCTTTTTGTCTCTCTCTCTGCCATGTGAGGACATAGCAAGAAAGCAGTCATCTATAAATCAGGAGGAGATTCGTCATCACGGTAATGCAATAATCTTGGACTTCCCAGTCTTCAGAACTGTGAGAAATGTTTGTTGTTTAAGCCACCCAGTGTATGGTATCATTAATAGCAGCCCAAACTGCGGGTGGGAGATGAGATATTACTTATTGGATATAGTGTACACTACTAGGGTGACAGCTACATTGAAAACCAAGACTTCACCACTAGGAAATGTACCTATGTAACAAAAGTGTACTTGTACCCCTTAATTGTATACAAACTTTAGTATACATTCAATTCATTTGAGATATTTATGTATTATTATGACTTTTTTCTAGAAATAGTTATGCCCTCTTTCATCTTTTGAAAGAGTAAGATACAATTACATTTTTGTAAAGTAGCAATCATCTTAGGCTCCATAAAAATTAATTTGCTTCTGAGTGAATACAATTCTGTACAACTTATCCCACAAACCAGGGTTCCTAACCAAACTCCATTTGTTTATAAGAGTATCTGTGCTGTATTCACACAAAGCAAACAACATCAATGTGTACAATGGCACATATCTAAACAACTGAACCATCCTATCTAGACATTTCTACACATAAAAACGGTATAGGAAAAACAGAATGTTACAATCTTATGGAACCACCATTGTATTATGTTGCGTTGTTGAATGAAACATAGTTATGTAGTGCATGACTGTGTGTGTATATGCCTGTGTGTCTCTCTGTGTATACAAACAGTGTTTGGGGAGGTAGAGAGAGAAATTTCCTTTTTGTTTAAGTTATGTATATAGTTATTACCTTTTCCTTTAATTTCTGGGGTTTTCATGCACAGTTTCTATACAGAGAAGGATTGGGAGCAGAAAGCACTCTCTTTTAATGCGTGCATTTGCTCTTGCTTTGGATGACTGCTTCACAAACTAAGAATGACAGTCTCCTGTGGGTCTTTTGCAAGCACAGGTATGCTGATGGCAAATCCAGACTGCCAATCAATTTCAGTGGACTCCCAGGCTTGCACATGTATTTGTATCTAAACATTCCCAGTAGAAAGTCTTTCATTTTTCTCCCAAGAAGAGTTTATGGGCCTTGTTTCCATCATAGTTTCTTTAAAATCCATACTTGTATAACTTTTTAGTTACTGTCAGACTCAGAGAAAAAAAATAGGAAATAGAAATTTTGTTGTAAAAGTGCAATAAATTTAAATAAACAAAGTGCAGAAACACAGTGAGAAAAAAAAGAAAGAAAGAAAGCAAGTGAGTAAAAAATAAGTATGGATGAAGAAATCCCAAAAAGACAAATAGTCAATGTGGTCAGTAAAATTATTGTAAATGATAAAAAATATTAACTGGGGCTACAGATACAGGAAATGATAAAAATATGGCTAAAATACCAAATTTTAAATCTTGTATATTTGGGAAAATCTCTAGTTAGCAAAGTGGGAAATTTATGTGTTTTAAAAAATAACTGAGGTTTAATCCGATAGCTCTGTAAAGGAGGGACAACTTCTCTTGGAGAAAAGAAAATCCCTGCTGTATATATCTCTTGATAAAGGATAAAATGTCCTGTTTGTGTCAGTGAACAAAAGTATGGCAAATAAGATTCATATTTCTCTGCACAGTAATATTTGAGTTTCTGTGAACCTTCTGGAAGACATTGAAAAGATAGAAACAAACAAAAAATGTGGCCCAAAGAGTGCGGGAGATGCGACAATTATGAAATAAAAACAGGAGCTTTAGTCTCCTATGACACAGAGTTATGAGGAATTTTGAGGTAGTATTTAATTTGTTTCAAGTTGACCCCTTTGTTCATAGATCACAATTATCTTTCATATTCCCTCAACATTAAGAAAAAGTCTAGTTACGGCAGAAGTCCTGTGTTAACAGTGTTTGGGGGCAATGAAGGCATATTGGCTCTATTGTCCAGCAAGAACAGAGAGAAGATAGTACCCCTTAGAGATAAAATTGATTTATGACTGAGCGAGCAGGGGAGGAGTTTCTTCTCAACTCTCCTTTCTGAGGAGGGAAAAGATCACCTGGTGGCCATCAAGCAGACCAGACAGAGACAAAACTCTTCATCTGAGGAATTTGGAACTAATGAGAGTTTCCTATTATCTAAAACCAGCATCTGGTACCAGACTTCTTTCCTAGAAAAGTATAAGTAACTAAAATTTCTATACATCTACGGAATGCATGCATATTGAAACATATTGTGCAAGCCTTGCTGATATCAAGGCACCAAAATGTCTACAAATATAAACATTTATCATGACCAAAGTGGCTAATATGGTCCAAATTACCCTTAAGCTCCTGCTTTAAGGCCTACAAATACCTCTAAGGAAAAATTCACCAGGGTGCACTTGGTCCTGTCTTGCCGAAGCTCCCTGCTGCACTCTTCTGTAGCGTTCTTTTTCTTTTTCTTTCTATTTTCTTCTGAGATGGAGTCTCCCTCTGTCGCCCAGTCTGGAGTGCAATGGCACAATCTCAGCTCACTGCAACCCCCGCCTCCTGGGTTCAAGTGATTCTCCTGCCTCAACCTCCTGAGTAGCTGGGATTACAGGTATGTGCCACCACGCTTGGCTAATTTTGTACATTTTAGTAGAGAGGTGGTTTCACTGTGTTGCCCAGGATGGTCTTGAACTCTGGAGCTCAGGTAATCAGCCCACCTTGGCCTCCCAAAGTGCTAGGATTACAGGTATGAGGCACCACACCCCACTGCAGCTTTCTTTCTAACAAAACGTCCCTTTCGGCCAGGCATGGTGGCTCACGCCTGTAATCCCAGCATTTTGGGAGTCCAAGGTGGGTGGATCACCTGAGGTCAGAAGTTCAAGACCAGCCTGGCCAAAATGGTAAAACCCCATCTCTACAAAAATACAAAAATTAGACGGGTCTGTAGTGTTATGCACCTGTAATCCCAGGTACTCAGAAGGCTGATGCACGAGAATCACTTAAACCCAGGAGGTGGAGGTTTCAGTGTGTTGGGAACACGCCCACAAATCTGACCATAAGCAGGCCCCCAAACTGGCCATAAACAAAATCTCTGCAGCACTGTGACTTGCTGAAGATTGTCAGTTTACCGGAATGAGGGCAGAGAACACCTGGTCCACCCAGGGCAGAAAACCACTTAAGGTGTTCCTGAACCACAACAAATAGCATGAACGATCTGTGCCTTAAGGACATGTTCCTGCTGCAGATAACTAGCCAGAGTCCATCCTTTTGTTTCCTGTTTTAGTTAATCTGTAATCTACAGAAACAATGCTTATCACTGACTTGCTGTCAATAAATACGTGGGAAAAACTCTGTTCATGGCTTTCAGCTCTGAAAGCTGTCAACTCCCTGATTCCCACTCCACACTCCGTATTTCTGTGTGTGTGTCTTAATTCCTCTAGCGCCTCTGGGTTAGGGGCTCCAAGACTGAGCTGGTCTTGGCAAGTGGTGTCTATACGTGGGGTTGAACTCGGGTCAAAGGTTTGCTGAAGTGACGGTTGGAGAACGTGGAACTAAGCTGGAGGACACCCGAGTACTCTTAAGCAATCCCTGTGGTGAGTAAGAAGCGGAGCTCGGAAGCATCAGGGTAATAATGAGCAAGTGCGGGCTCTGGTTCATTCCACCATGGAACCTTTTCACGGTGGTGAAATCATGAGGAAGGAGAGTATAATGAAATAACAGAAGAGGTGACAGAGCAGGTTTGTTTGCCAGCTAAAGCTAAAGAGGCAAAGGAGGGAGAGCTTTGTCCCTACCCTTGTGCACCCCCTAATTATTTTGAAGAAAAAGAGTGGCCTGAAACTCAAGAATTTTCTTTTGCAGAGGACACAGGGTGAAAAGTAGTTGCCCCAGTGATGGTTCGAGCAGCGCCTCGAGCGACCACTCTCAGTTCTATTCAGTCAGGAATTCAGCAATCTAGAAGATACGGAGTGATATAGAGGCTTGGCAGTTCTCTGTTAGGATATGCCCCGCCGCAGGTCAACAGGGAAGTATTCTAGCTACATTTGAGCCTTTTTCCTTTAACACACTTAAAGGATTTAAACAAGCTATTAATCAATATGGATTAGGTTCTCCTTTTGTAATGGGACTGTTAAATAATGTTGCTGTCTCCGGTCAGATGATGCCAGCAGGGGCGATAGGATTACTAGATAGGTAGATCTAGTTTAAATTTAAAAGGAGTGCAAGTACATACAAGAGTCATTGATTCAGATTACAATGGGGAAATTCAAATTGTTATATCTGCTTCTGTTCCCTGGAAAGCAGAGCCAGGAGAGCGCATAGCACAGCCCCTGATTGTGCTGTATGTGGAAATGGGGAAAAGTGAAATTAAATGAACAGGAGGATCTGGAAGCACAAATAAACAAGGCAAAACAGCTTATTGGCTGAATCAAATTACTGATACATGTCCTACCTGTGGAATAACTATTCAGGGAAAGAAATGTAAAGGTTTGATAGATATAGGAGCGGACATTTCAATCATTTCTCTACAGCACTGGCTGTCCACGTGGCCAATTTAACCCACTCAATTTAACATAGTTGGAGTTGGTAAAGCCCCTGAAGTATATCAAAGTAGTTATATTTTGCATTGTGAAGGGCCCGATGGACATCCTGGGACTATTAAACCAGTTATAACTTTTGTACCTATAAATTTATGGGGAAGAGATTTATTACAACAATGGGGAGCACAAGTTCTAATTCCAGATAAATTATACAGCCCTCAAAGTCAACATATGATGCAGGACATGGGGTATGTTCCTGGTATGGGACTGGGAAAAAATTTGCAAGGTTTGAAGGAACTGCATCAGGTGGAAAGATAAAGTTCCCAGCAAGGTTTAAGATATCATTTTTGATGGCGGCCATTGTTAAGCTTCCTATACCTTTAAAATGGTTAACAGATAAGCCAATTTGGATAGAACAATGGCTGCTAAATACAGAGAAACTGGAGGTTTTAGAGGAGTTAGTTATTGAACAATTAGAAAAAGGACACATAGCTTCAACATTTTCCCCCTGGAATTCTCCAGTCTTTGTTATTAAGAAAAAATCAGGTAAATGGAGACTGTTGACAGATCTTAGAGCCATTAATTCAGTTATACAACCTATGGGGGCATAACAGCCAGGATTGCCTTCTCCTGCTATGAGTCCAAAATATTGGCCTTTAATAGTCATAGATTTAAAAGACTGCTTCTTTACTATCCCCTTACCTGAGCGGGACTGTGAACGGTTTGCATTTACAATTCCTGTGGTAAACAACCTGCAGCCTGCTAAGTGTTTTCACTGGAAAGTGTTGACACAAGGCATATTAAACAGTCCAACAATTTGCCAGACTTATGTAGGGCAAGCAATTGAACCTACTCATAAAACATTTTCACAGTGTTACCTTATTCATTATGTGGATGATATACTTTGTGCTGCCCCCACTTGAGAAATATTACTCCAATGTTACGATCACTTGCAAAATTCGATTTCTCACACCAGTTTAATTATAGCTCCTGACAAAATTCAGATTACTACTCCTTACTCCCACTTGGGGACCTTAGTAAATGACACTACAATTGTGCCACAGAAAGTAACCATATGTAGGGATCAATTGAAAACATTCAATGACTTTCCAAAATTACTAGGGGACAGTAATTGGATACAACTTGCCCTAGGCATTCCTACCTATGCCATGAGTAATCCATTTTCTATTCTTAGAGGAGATCCTATTCTCAGTAGCCCTCAGCAACTAACAAAGGAGGCTGAGGCAGTGTTACAGTTAATTGAGAAGCAAGCGCATAAGACTCAAATAAACAGAATAGATCCAGAGAAGACTCTAGATTTGCTAATTTTTTCAACTCAGCATTCACCTACTGGTGTTATTGTTCAAGAGCAAGATCTTGTAGAGTGGCTTTTTCTTCCACATACTAAGTCATGGACTTTGACTTCTTATTTGGACCAAATCACTACTATAATAGGAAATGGGAGAACTCGGATTGTTAAATTACATGGATATGATCCTGGAAAAAGTATTGTCCCTCTGATGAAGGCACAAATACAGCAAGCCTTTATAAATAGTCTTACTTGGCAAACCCATTTAGCTGCTTTTGTGGGCATTCTGGATAACCATTTTCCTAAAATGAAACTGTTTCAATTTTTGAAATTAACTAATTGGATTCTCCCTAAAATAACTAAATTTAAACCAATTGAAGGTGCTGAAAATGTCTTCACAGATGGGTCTAGTAATGGTAAAGCTTCTTATTCTGACTCAAAATGTAAAGTTTTCCAGACGCAGTTTGTAGCTGCAATTGAGGTATTGACTGCTTTTGATGTGTATATTAATGTTATTTCTGATTCTTCATATGTGGTTCATTCCACACAATTAATTGAAAATGCTCAGTTATGATTTCATACAGATGAACAACTGATGACTTTGTTTACCCAATTGCAAACAGCAGTTAGGTGTAGAGTGCACCCTTTTTATATCACTCCTATTAGGCTCATACATCTCCTCCAGGACCTTTGACTGCAGAGAATCAAATGGCTGATCACCTATTTGCTACTGCAATATCTAATGCCAGACACTTTCACAATTTAACTCATGTTAATGCTTCTGGTCCCAAATGCAGATACAGCATTACTTGGAAAGAAGCTAAAGTTATTATCCAGCAATGCCCAATTTGCCAAATGGTGCATTCCTCATCTTTTACAGGAGGAGTTAATCCTCCAGGATTGGAACCTAATTCTCTTTGGCAAATGGACATTACACATGTTCCCTTGTTTGGGAGACTAGCTTATGCACACATATGTGTGGACACCTTTTCTCACTTTGGGCTACATGCCAATCAGGAGAGTCTTCTGCCTGTGTTAAACATCACCTTTTGCAGTGTTTTGTGGTGATGGGCATTCCAGCTTCTATTAAAACAGACAATGCCCCAGGCTATAATAGCCAAGCTCTAGCTACATTTTTCCCTGTATGGAATATTAAACCCACATAATTCTCAAGGACAAGCCATAGTGGAAAGAATGAATCTCTCCTTGAAACAGCAGTTGCAAAAGCAAAAGGGGGGAAACAGGGACTATGGACACCACATATACAAATGAATCTAGCATTATTGACTTTAAATTTTTTGAGCCTGCCTAAAGGCCAGATGCTATCAGGAGCTGAAAAGCATCTACAGAAACCAGCTGCAAAGACAGAAGCAGAACAACTGGTTTGGTGGAGAGACCAGATAACAAAAAGTTGGGCAATAGGTAAAATAATAACTTGGGGTAGAGGTTATGCTTTTGTTTCTCTAGGACCGAATCAACAGACAATTTGCGTGCCATCAAGACATCTAAAGCCTTATTATGAGCCAGATACCCAGGAAGAGGTTTTGGGAGGATCCCAAAGACTGGCCAGTGGCAGCATTGTCCAAGTTAACACTGAGGAGGACCCCAACTGTCATGAGCAACACCAGTTGAACACAGTCACCTACCTGGGGACAGATCAAGAAGCTGTCACAGATGGTGGAAGAAAACCTGAGGAAAGCGGGACAACCAGTCACAGTGAGTAATTTAGTGACAGCTATGATAGTGGTGATCACCATTGCCATGAGTATTCCTTCAACAAGAATTGACACAGAGAACAATTATATTTATTGGGCATATTTACCTTATCTACCACTTCTACTGCCTGTAAGTTGGTTGGACCCCCCAGTGGAGGTATACACTAATGATAGCTCTTGGATGCTCGGTCCTACAGATGATGGAGGCCCATCTCACCCACATGAGGAAGGAACTGTTATGAATATTTCTTTAGGATTTGAACATTCGCCTATCTGGGAAAGGCCACTAGTTGCCTACTCCCTCGCTATCAATCTTAGCTGGCAATAATGCCTGGATGTAATCACTCTATGACACAGTTACACTTGCTTTCTCGTCTCAGTATTTACCACAATAAATCTGCTCCTATAATTGAGGTATACCACCCTCAAAACCTATTTGTAAACAGGATTGGACCTGGTCAGAAAAATAAACGTGCTTGTGTGGAAAGATTGCATTGCAGAATAGGCAGAGGTGCTGCACAACAATTCCCATGGAGTCATTACCGATTGGTCCCCTAAGGGGAGGTGTAGCTTAAATTGCACCTCTCAGTCTGCATGCCATGGCCACACTATGTTCAGCTGGTCTGAACCAAATAGTCAGATGTTAGAAACGGTAAGAAGTACAGCAAGAGTTCCTATTATCTGGACACATGACGGTATAGTGGCACCTCAACCTCAAATGATATGGATCACTCTAGGAGTTAAACACAAGGATTTGTGGAAACTATTAATGGCTCTTAGTAAGATCAAAATTTGGGAAATATTGAAAAAGCATCCAGAAGGACA
Source organism: Rhinopithecus bieti (assembly GCF_001698545.2). Lineage (NCBI taxonomy): Eukaryota > Metazoa > Chordata > Mammalia > Primates > Cercopithecidae > Rhinopithecus > Rhinopithecus bieti. The sequence goes on along the minus strand of NW_016810869.1, from coordinate 1,522,306 downwards.
TTCTACAAACTTGCCTTTGGATATTGCAAAATTAAAAGAACAAATATTTAAAGCATCCCAGACACACCTGACCTTAGTGCCAGGGACTAGAGTGTTTGAAGGAGCTGCAGACGGATTAGCAGCTACTAAACCATTAAAATGGATAAAAACAGTTGGAGGCTCTGTGATTTCAATGATGATTGTGCTTTTAATTTGTGTTGTTTGTCTTTATATAGCCTACAGATGTGGATCCCGATTCCTGTGAGAAGCAGCTCACAGGAATAAAGCCACCTTTCCTTGTATCACTTTGCAAAAACAAAAGGGGGGACATGTTGGGAATAGGCCCCCAAATCTGGCCATAAGCAGGCCCCCAAACTGGCCATAAACAAAATCTCTGCAGCACTGTGACCTGCTCATGATGGCTATGACACCCACACTGAAGGTTGTTGGTTTACCAGAATGAGAGCAAGGAACACCTGGCCCACCCAGGGCAGAAAACCGCTTAAGGCATGCCTGAACCACAAACAATAACATAAGTGATCTGTGTCTTAAGGACATGTTCCTGCTGCAGATAACTAGCCTGAGCCCATCCCTTTGCTTCCCATTTTAGTTAATCTATAATCTATAGAAACAATGCTTATCACTGGCTTGCTGTCAATAAAATATATGGGTAAAACTCTGTTCCTGGCTCTCAGCTCTGAAGGCTGTTAACTCCCTGATTCCCACTCTGCACTCTATATTTCTCTGTGTGTGTGTCTTTAATTCCTCTAGCACTGCTGGATTAGGGTCTCCATGACCGAGCTGGTCTGGGCATTGCATTAGTGAGAAAAGATGGTACCACTGCACTCCAGCCTGGGCAACAGAGCTAGACTCCATCAAAATAAATAAATAAATAAATAAATAAAAACACAAAAAACAAAAAACAAAAACAAAAAACTTTCCTTTCAAACCTGTACTGTTGGTAAATTCCTCTTATTACCCATGAGCCAATCACTTGCCATGGCAGTGGCTCTGATACCTCACCTGGCACTTACTGCTCACCTGGCACTTACTTCAGAAATATGTGGAGGAAGGGGGTTGGAGGACTTTCTTCTGACACTGCATAGAATGGGAGCTTGAGACATTTATTTGGATTTTAAAGAAAAGGCTTGGCCTAGTGCGGTGGCTCACACCTGTAATCCCAGCACGTTGGGAGGCCAATGCATGTGAATCACCTGAGGTCAAGAGTTTGAGACCAGCCTGACCAACATGATGAAACCCTGTCTCTACTAAAAATAAAAAAAAATAAAAAAATAGCTGTGTGTGGTGGCAGGCTCCTGTAATCCCAGCTACTCAGGAGGCTGAGGCAGGAGAATCACTTGAACCCAGGAGGCAGAGGTTGCAGTGAGCCAAGCTTGTGCCATTGTATTCCAGCCTGGGCAACAAGAGTGAAACTCTGTTAGAAAACAAAGATAAAGGAAGAAAAGAAGAAAGAGAAAAGAAAGAAAAGAAAGAGGAAGGAAGGAAGGAAGGAAGGAAGGAAGGAAGGAAGGAAGGAAGGAAGGAAGGAAGGAAGGAAGGAAGGAAGGAAGGAAGGGGAAAGGAGAGGAGAGGAGAGGAGAGGAGAGGAGAGGAGAGAAGAGAAGAGAAGCCTTATCTCAAAATGTTGGGAGAGTTAGGCACACAAGACCAAAGTAAAAAGAAAATGAAATTGAGATTTTAACAACAACAGAAAAAACATAAGTCTTCTTAAAACCATAAATTCGGCTGGGCTCAGTGGCTCATGGCTGTAATCCCAGAACTTTTGGAGGCCGAGGCAGGTGGATCACCTGAGGTCAGGAGTTCAAGACAAGCCTGGCCAACGTGGTGAAGCTCTGTCTCTACTAAAAAATACAAAAATTAGCCAGGCTTGGCTACACAGGAGGTTGAGGCAGGAGAATTACTTGAACCCAAGAGGCGGAGGTTGAAGTGAGTCAAGGTCACATCACAGCACTCCATCTGGGGTGATAGAGTAAGACTCCGTCTCAAAATACAAAAACAAAACACCCATAAGTTAATGATTCTTCTCTTATTCAGACATTCAGCTTCTCTAAATTCAATATATGGAAGACGGGAATATTTTTGAGAAATAAAATAATAAGGCAATTAAAAAACCATGGGCATTAATATTAGAAATGGTATTATTCTGAATAACTGCCTTCCCAAAGTCAGATTTTATTTCTGTATAAACAAATATTGTCTTCCATGTGTCACACAATGCATTAACCATTATGGAAGACAGAAAAATGAGTAATGCAAGGTCTCAATGAGCTTGCATTCAAGAGATTTATGTTTTAATTATGTACATACAGAACATGTTGTTTTAGTTTCTCACAAATAGTTTACTTTGTAAACTTGTAAATCAAGAATTATTTTATTTATCATGTTTCCAAAAATATTTAGTTTTCTAAGAGCTCTGAAATACTACTGTTTTGGCAATCATTTGGGAAAAACCCTAGCCTAGAATATTACATGATTGATAGAAGTAATAAAATAAAAACTGTTTACAGAATATCAGAGATGTGACAAATGTTATGTAAAATACAAATAGTACTAATATTTATTTAAAAATAATAATCCACAAGTCATTTCTTCCACAAAACTTTTATAAACTTAGTTTTGTAGTTAAATTTAGATAATGTAGGCCTTCAGTACAGATAATGAGGTATAATTTGAAGTCAAATAATAGGATGCCTTTAGTTTGGTTCTTCACACAAGGCTATCATAACAAAACAGCATGGTACTAACATAAAACTAGACATACAGATTGATAAAATATAATACAGAATTCAGAAAGGAAGCCACATACCTAAGGTCAACTGATCTTTGACAAAGCCATCAAAAACATACACTGAGGAAAGAACACTCTATTCAATAAATGGTTCTGGGAAAATTAGATTGTCATATGCAGAAGAATGAAACTGGACACCTATTTCTCATTATATATAAACATTAACTCAAGGTGGATTAGGAGTTGATATCTGAATCTATAAAAGTACCAGAAGAAAACCTGGGACAAACTCATCTAGACATTGGCCTAGGCAAATAATTCATGATTAAAACCTCAAAAGGAAATGCAACAAAAACAAAAATAGACAATAAGACTATGTTAAACTGGAAAGCTTCTGCACAACAAATGCAACAAATCAACCAAGTGAACAACTTTCAGAATGGGAAAAAATGCATACAAACTATGCATCTGATAAGAGACTAATATCCAGAATCTACAACAAATGCAAACAACTCATAAACAACAACAACAACAACAATAACAACAAATAACCCTTTTTCAAAGTGGGCAAAAGACATAACAGACATTTCTCAAAAGGAGGCATGCAAAGGGCTGCAAAGGGCCACAGTGCACATGAAAGATATTTCTCAAAAGGAGACTCAAATGGCTATCAAGCATATGAAAAAAATGCTCAACATCAGAGAAAAGTAAATTAAAACCACAATGAAATAACAGCTTACACAAGTCAGAATGGCTGTTAGTATAAAGAAAAAAAAAAAAACAGCAAATGTTGGAAACACTGCAGAGAAAAAGAATTATTATACACTGTTACTAGAAATGTAAATTAGTACAGCCTCTGAGAAACAGCATGGATAATTCTCAAAAAACCCAAAATAGAACTACCATTTGATCCAGCAAACCCACTACTACTGTTACCCAAAGAAAATAAATCATTGTATCAAAAGCATATCTATACCCATATATTTATTGAGGACTATTCAAAATAGCAAATATACAGTAAGTATCCATCAATGGATGACTGGATAAACAAAATGTGCTATATATACACTGTGGAATATTACTCCTCCATTAAAAAGAATGAAATCATATCTTTTGCAGGAACATAGATGGAACTGGAGGTCATTATCTTAAGTAAAATAATGCAGAAAGAGAAAGTCAAATCCTACATGTTTTCTCTTATAAGTGAAAGCTAAATATGTGTACACATGGACATAGATATCGGAGACTCTGAAGGGTGGGAGGGAACGAGGAATGGAAAATTACTTAATGAGTACAAAGTCCATTTTCTGGGTGCTTATTATACCAAAAGTCCAAACTTCACCACTATATATCCATGTAACAAAACTGTACTTGTATCCCTCAAATGTATAGAAATAAAAGAAAATACAGATAATTAAAAACTTGCTACTGCATGTAAAGCACTCAGGGAGGCCTGCTGTGGAAAGCAACAGTAACATCTATGGTATTTAAGCCTTATGGAGCTCTCAGAGTAGAGAAGCAACACCATATGAACAAAAGGGCTACTGCCGTTTTAGGAGGAATGTAAAAACGTTACTCAAAGATCAGAGGTTAGTTCCCAGAGTTCAGGGAATCAACCATTGAAGTGTAAATTTGCCTGGGAAAGGCATGCCAGGAAGAGGAATAGCCTAAGTGAAAAAATAACACAGAAGCAGTGCTTGGTTGAAATATAGAAGTAGGTATGAGCATAAAATTTTTTATATATAATATATATAATAGGAAAAGTATGTGTATTTTCTATATATATGTGTGCATATATAGTGGTAAGAATTGTGGAACATTAATAAAATTCTAGTGCTTTCTAGATTTCATTGTACATATCTAAGATATTGGGTTAGTGAATAATCTAAGGAAATCAGTGGTAATGCAGTAAATTTAATCCTGTGGCAGTAGGATAAATGACCTCAAAATAAATTTAAAGTAATGAAAGAAAAATCAAATTGCTTGGTAATTATATAACACAAATTATGTTTAATCAGGTTTAAAGACTAAAGAACACAATTGCAATGTTTCCTACTATCTATTGATTTAATATTTGACAATAAATTAACTAGTATTAATAGCTAATACATTTGCCAGGCTATTGGCTAAACAACTATTCCCAGTACTTTTATTTTTCTCAATAGTTACTATCGAGATGCATGAAGCATAGAGTGAGGTCACACAAAAAAATGAAGATTAAATAAATTTCTATTTTATTAGCAAGAAATAGTATAAGACATGCTACAATTGACCAACATTGATTCTTATCTTTTTGATATGTAAAGGTGTAACTACAATTTTATAGTGAATTAGATGATTTTTTTTACCCTACTGGTAGCAGCTGGTGAGTTTTTTGAAAACAATTGATATTTTTGAAGGAGTAGATTCAATTGATTTCCTTACCCTGTTTGCTTAACAGCTTTATGTAAGTTTAATTTACATACTATAAAATTTACTTGTGTACAAGTCAACCTACTTTCATCTTAATTGTTTCATCTAGAGCTACAATGAATAGTTTGATTAGCATAGATCACTGATCTAGAATTGTGTTTTGTTAGAACTATATGCATAGGAATTAAATTTGATAGATATTATTCTGTTGATGTCAAAAAGACACTATGATCTTGCCACAGAGTAGGAGAATTATCTGATATCTATAGTGTCTACAAAGTACTTTGGTACTTTGTGATGGGAATAAAATTATTTACCAAATATGCATTATCAGTGGAATATCAGAGAAAAATGCATTTAGTTTCATTTTGATTCCCCCAAATAGCAAACCTAATATAACTTTTGATATTTCAACCAGTGTGAAAAATGTCTTTTTGTAGTTTAATATTGCTACTGTAACTGTAAAGTGGTTATTCATGGAGAGAGAGCAGTGTGCTCTCTCTGGTTCATAGATTTCAGGTTGAAAGTAATGAAAAGTATTCTCAGGAAGCCAGCTCAACACCTGCCTGGGCAGTGCACTGTACTATGAAGGTGATTCATATGTCTGCAAAGTGCATTTCACAAAGGTCCCAGGTATCAGTTAGTGGAGGGTATGCATCTGAACATAAACATAATGTAATCGGAGTGACTTCATTGAGGTCCTTTTCTTCAGCAATCTCCATAAAACTTTCTCTTTGTGTGCTTGTTGTCATATTATCACAAATGCATATTTAAATCCAGAAGATGATAAAGCCAATTGAGGGAGCATTGTCAGCTTTATAAAGATGTCAAAATTTTCCTAAAATACCTCAGTGGCCTCACTGGCCAGAGCAGTGTCGATAGACACAGGGAGGTTGGAAAAAATCTAGATTTTTAACTGCATATGTTGCTACCCTGAGGAAATCAGAGTTATGATATGACAGGCAAAATGAGAAACCAATATTAAATAGACAACCACTCATGTCCACTGGAGTTTAATAACTCTTTATTTCTTAAATGTTGTCTAAAGCTGACATTTTTTTTTCTTGTGTTCTTATCCTTACACAATCTGCTGCAGTTCAGGAACTACTTGGAATTCCTTCCTAAAGTAGACAAAGTGAGATTTTTTTTTTTCAGTAAATGGAACCTATTTATTTTTTTCCAAGAGGAACAAATTACTTAGCTTTGATGATGACTACCTAACTCTTTTTCTTTGTTAGTCAACTATAACAGAATTATTTTTACATTTCTACAATAAGTTCTCAATCTCCTTGATAGGTTCTTTAAAATGGTGATTACAAGAGAAGGGACATACAGCAGGTCCTTAAATTATGTGGTTTCCATTACTTCATTTCCTTATGACATGGACGGAAACAATATATGGTGTCATTATACTTTATCTCGCTTAAAATTTGCAGTTTCCAAGAACCTATGAATGATAAATGAGGACTTACTGCATAATCATTTGTGTAAGCAATTATTATTGTTGTAATTATTATTATCAATAGGAATGGGCTATAAAAAGATAAACTGACAAAGCATATTCTATTGTGAAATCTTCTTTATCTTCTGCAGATATTGTAAGCCACAATTTAAATATTTTATCTTCTTAGCTTTTAATAAATATACTGACTTTGGAAAGTGAAAACTATCGTCAAATAGATGTTCATATGAAATTATATTAAATTAAAAACAAAATCGATAGGACTTCTAAAGATGTTTTATATAGTTTTTTAAAAGCATATAGAGAAATCACTCCTAAACTTATTATTTTGCTCACTGAGCAAAATGAAATGAAAGAAATTTGGGGAGGAAATAGAGAACCAAAATTGTTGATGAATTTAATTATTTTATGCAGACTGGATAAATAATGTAGGAAAACCTTGTTTTCAATTACATCCTATGAAATGCATTGAGGTCTTCAACTGAGTTCATTTTTTTTTTTTTTTTTTTTTTTTTTTTTTTTTTTTTTTTTTTTTTTGAGACGGGTCTCGCTCTGTCGCAGGCTGGAGTGCCAGTGGCCGGTTTTCCCTCAGCTCACTGCAGCTCCGCCTCCCGGGTTCACGCCATTCTTCTCTTTTCTCAGCCTCCTGAGTAGCTGGGATTACAGGCACACACCACCACGCTCGGCTAAGTTTTTGTATTTTTTTTAATAGAGACAAGGTTTCACCATGTTGGCCAGGCTGGTCTCGATCTCCTGACCTTGTGATCCGCCCGTCTCGGCCTCCCAAAGTGCTGGAATTACAGGCTTGAGCCACCGCGCCCGGCCAAGTTCATTTTTATACCTGATTGAATTCTGCTACAAAATGTTAAGAAAAGGTCATCTTGAAGAATCACAGTTAATGTCGGTCAAGAGCTCTGCATTAGTGACTGTTGTTTCACAAAGAGCATGGCATCTAGAGACACTATTCTGAGTCAAGACTGTCAATTTCGAAGATAAAAGGTTGGTTATTTTATTGCCTAACTTTTGTCTCCTTATAGATTATCATTCACAATTTTCTAATGGTATATTTCTCTTATTTATTGTGTTTGTAAAAGATTTCTTGAAAATGTTTGGAAAGAATTTAATTGCATGTAAGTTCATATTGTATCTTACCTTTATAAATTTTATGTAACTATTTCGACTAAAAAATTTTCAAACAAATTAATCATTTTTTTTCTACTTCAGATAAGACTATTTCAAATTCTCATAATCATTCAAAATGTAGTCATTTTGGAAATTCTGGTCAATCTTTTTTTTTTTTTTTTTTTTTTGAGACGGAGTCTCACTCTACCACCTAGGTTGGAGTGCAGTTGCACAATCTTGGCTCACTGCAACCTCTGCCTCCCGGGTTCAAGTGATTCTCTCTGCCTCAGCCTCCTGAGTAGTTGGGATTACAGGCGTAAACTACCATGCCTGACTAATTTTTGTATTTTTCAGTAGAGACAAGATTTCACCATGTTGACCAGGCTAGTCTTGAACTCCTGACCTCACGTGATCCGCCCACCTCGGTCTCCCAAAGTGCTAAGATTACAGGTGTGAGCCACCGCTCCCCGACACTTGTCAATCTTAAAGAAGGAGACAAGATAACTTGAGTCCTATATTTTTTCAAGGACTGGGCTAAGAGCAGTGCCCTCATTTTCCCATGGGATTTAGGCATTACCATTCTAAGTTCATACACATGGAAACAGAAGCAAAAAACTTAAGTAATTTGATCAATTTATTAAGCAACTAAATAGTGTTCTAGGATTTTAACACAAAGCATCCCCAACTTCTTTTGCAATAAGCCTTACTATTTCAGAAAAAATATTTACAATTTATGCTATATTTATATCATATTAATTAAACTATAATGTGACTCTAAATAGTATACTAATCTTTGGAAGAAAGGCCAAGTAAGCAGTTTCTTCATTATATTTATAATAATGCCACATCAAATAAATAATAACCTGACTGCGTCTTTGAAACTGGTAGTCATTATTAGGTGTAGGGAATTTTACTTGATGCTAAGTGTTCTGTCCCTGTGAGATAGATGTTATTAATGCAAAAGAATCTGACTGATGAAATATTTGAAGTTCAATGTCTACTCCTTTTTAATATCATGTAACACAAAAAATTAAAATAATGAAATACATTAGGAGTATTGATAAAAGAATACGTGGTATGCTCTTTGTATATAAATAAAGATAGCCTGTCTGATCTTGCTATTTTTATGTACCTGACAATTAAATGTAGAATGTATCAATATAAATGTTTTCAGCTGCTATATTTTCTAAGTAAATATTCTTACATTAATTAAGATATGTAAACATTACATGAAAACTGATACATGAGTTTAAAACATAAACATACAAATATGAAAATAAATAAATGGCTTAGTAGTATTTACCAGGCATGTGAAAAAAACCCACTATGAGAACCATTTACACAAATGTATGAACTCCATTATTGACTATCAATGATTTATACATTGCATGTTAATTATGGTCAAAAGAGCTGAAACTGACTACTATCAACAATTGTTAAGGGAGGCTTAACTAGGATTTTGTAAAAGAGTATACTCCTCTATTTTTCCTGACATCAGGTTTTAATTTAGGTTTTCAGGCTTCCTGAATTGGTCATCAGGAAGATTCAATATATTTGTATGAAATAGGTATAGGCATGGCTTAAATTATAAGCACTAACAAAAATAATATTAAGTAGTTCCTAAGTTGTTAATTATGAAACAGCAATCAGAGAATCATCAAATGGACATTTGATGCTCAGGTAACGAACATTACGAGATTTTCATGTCCAATTAAAAACTACACACTGGTCTTCCATTCTATAACGAAATGGAAGGTTTCCATTCTGTTTCCAAGGCCTTGGAATGATACCTGGTAGATTTCTGGCTCTGTCTCTGACCTATGTTATGGGAACTAAGTCCTTTGTGTAGGAATTTGATCATTCAGTTTTTGTAGTCACCACCTGTCAAAAATTTTGTGATTTCTGAAGAGGCACAGAAACCTTGAAATACTGATTTATTTTTAACTCAGTTTACACTATATTAACTGAAGTAGGACTGAGATTTGAGTGGTGCTAATAAAGAACCATCATCCTAGATTTCTCTTGAATTTCATTTTCTGATCACTTAAAATGAACTTCTCACTCACTGGCCTTCCTCAAAATGCATTGCTTAGGTTTAGCTCTTTCCTTAGATAGTAAAATGTTTTCTTTAATAACTGTAAAAAAAGTTTTCTTCCAATGAATCTAGCCAGAAATAGCACATGTCTTTTATATTTTATCATCGTAGTCCCCTGCACCTTTTAAATGGTAGTTAATGTTAAACCATCACTTTTTAATGCACATTTGTCCTTTGTTGGTATACATTGAGCACAAATCATAAAATAATCATCTTAACAAAAGTCATTAAAAACAATAAATTTTTTCACAAGATGTTTCACCATACTGATAAAATTTCAGTGTAAAAAAAAAACATCAGATATTATTAATTTAAATTCTGTATCACATAATAACTCAACAGCCACACAATTCATTTTCTGAATACAGCTATTCAGAGATGGTTTACAAAATAGGAAGCCAAGGTCTCTGGAAGATCACAATGGTTAATAAAATTTATCTTTCATGGAAACAAGCCAATCCAAACACTGATTTTATTCATAAGCACTCATAAGTCTACGTTTTGAGGTGTCAAAAGTTATGTTTTATTATGATTGGTCTTCAGTGAAAATAACTAGAAACATGCTGAGATGGAGTCATGCTAATTGGGGAATGGAATTAGAGTGATACTATTAATATACGCCATTAAAAATGACTACTATTTCCATACTTCTTATATAACATGCCACCCAACATAACTGATTCTTTGGTTTTCAGCATGTTGGTAGCTTATTCCAGTCATTTTTCTGCACAATTTCAACTAAATTCATTAGTTCTGAGGATGTTTAATAGCATTGTAATCAGGTTTTTAAGCACAAATTGCCAAATTTGTTGTTTGTGAAGACTAATGAATGTTTTATTTTATACCCCACTTAGCACTTTCTACAGAAAACTGTCTAACTCTAAGATATTTGCATATTTAAAAGATCTTTAAAAACACTTTTGCCCCTTAATGACCTAGTAGGACAGATAATCATAGGTTCCCATGATGTATTAGTCAGTATAATACTGATATTAACACATATCAAAGTGGAAGCATGCACTTTATTCAATACATTAAAGCTCTGAAGAAAGGAACAAAGAAATGCAAGAGCAAAGAAAATTGTGTAGAGCGGCATTTGAATAGCAGCCTATTTATACTTGAGATAAACTTACTTTTGTTGTTTAATGAAGTACTCACTTAAACTGTAATATATGTACATAAATGAATGCACATTGTATTTATATATTATGTTACTGATATATTTGCTTCCCCCAAATCACAAGCTATAGCAGTCCAACACTATTAGAACATCACTCTCAGTGACCTGATTTATGCATCCAAGTGCATACACATACATGTATTTACTCACAAAACATATGCAAACATTCACATTCAGACACATGGGCACACAAAATTGACGTTTGTTAGCCAATTGTATGCATAAAAAGTATAAAAGAATTAAAAAAATCATACAGGATGTTTATATCATGGCAATATGCTATTAGGTAACTAACATTATTTATAAATAAATGTTTGGCTTTGTATGGCATCGTTAGTGGACTAATGTCATATATTTGTGTGCATGTGTCTTTATGCATGCACGCCTGTGTGACATGTGCATGCATGTGTGTTAGTATAATTCTGAACAAGGCAGTTGAAATAGTATCCCTGTTTCTTTCCTCTAGGGAGATGAGTATTTTAAGGTAGGAATTATACTTATTTTATATTTGAAGCAAACATCATTATTGGGAAAATAGAATAAAATGTGAAATATCACCATCAAAGAATGACAAACTTTTTCAACTAATTCTAAGCTCTTCTAATGGAATAATAATATGTAATCATAAATATGTACATTTTTGTGCCACCACTTAGATTACTGGATTAATAAGCATGTTTTCCTAAATATTAAGTGATACCTTGGAACTAACAGAAACTGCAGGTCTCATACTCATTGTCAGTTGCATTATGTTATTTATTTTATTATATCCCTATTTCTATTTTTCACTTTACATATTACAATCTATTCTATAATTATAATGCATATAAGGATATATATATATTCATGTGTATATTCTTCATTTCTATATCTATATCTATATATGTTCTACGTTGTTTTCTTTTTAAGGTACAAAAAAGAAAGAAAGTTAAGCAAGTATGTCTGAGATCTATTTATGCCAGTGTATTTCCATGTTGGAGCACTCCAGGAAAAGAAAGAAGGCAAGGGACCCAATCAAATCCTCTTGTAAACATGATAATGACAAAACTTTTGGTAAACAATCTCGGGGTATCAGCTAGAGAGAAAGCGCTTATCTATAACATCTTTTTAGTTGGATGTGCCTCACATAACACATTGGTAAACAAATCTATAATCTGTAGACTTATGGAACAGGGTTCCCTGAAAAATGGGTTATATGCTATATAGTTATAGAAGTATAAAGAGATATTTATGATAAAAAAATAGCTCCTTTCTGCATTAGTTATGTGGCTATGCCATTTACTTGGAGATGCCACATGTTGATCTGATTCAGAGTGCATCTCGCGGTCAGGAAGGACGTGGGGTGCTGCTGGAATATCCTAGATCTCTCTCTACTTTATCCATCTCATAAATATGCATGTCCTTAAAATTTTAGAAAAACTTGAGACTTGTTACTGAACACTTGTCTAAATTAAAAATGAGTTTTACTTAACTCAATTTTTAGCAAAAAATTGATTGTCAATGGGGACATTTGCTTTTTTATGGTTTTTGGATTATGCTGCTGTAGCAAATCCTGTAATACATTATTAAGCAGCCTTCATTACCATTTTGGCCTGATATGACAGGATATAATTGATGTGATATAATGTCTTATGATATGATTGATATAATATGTTCTGGCCAGTAAAAAATAAAAGGAGAGCAGATTTATATTTTTTCCTGAAAAAATATTTATGTCTTTGGCATTATTTTATTTTTTTTTACATAACACAGTAATTGAGGGTTGAATAATTTACTCATTAGAAAAAATTGCCAACTCAAGAAATATAAATCTCCCAATGCAATACAGTTTTACATATATATGTGTGTATGTGTATCTGACAATTTATGTGACAAGCAAAATCTATGCAGGAACATTTCAAAGAACTATTTACCCTCTTCAGCAAATAATTAAAACTAATATATAAGCAGAGCAAATAATATATTTGAAAATCTCATTCAACATTTGTAATATGACATATTTGTTTTAAACAGAGATTATTTATTTAAGTATTACAGACATATTGAAGGATATGTAACATTTTCTTGCATGGGTATAAATAATGGATAATTAACATAATAGGGAAAGCGGTTAATTTATTTTCAATTATTTCATTACATTGTTTTAGAAAAAGTGAGGATATGTTTAAAATGTGTTAAAATCACATTATCTGATGGAAAAGAGCATCTAGAAATAAAAACCATTGCTTTATAATTTACTGTAGCAAACGCTTGCATGCAAGTTATGTGTAAACACACTAACCTGTTTTGGGATCGACGGAGAAATAGGGTTGTCCCTGGAGAATGCTGTAAACCACCCGAGCACTGTTTCCATAGGTAGGGTCATCTGCATCAGTAGCTGTCACCTGTAGAACAGAGGTACCTGTGCATTCAGGAAAACAAATTTTAGTGTGTGATGGCATTTAGCATACGATTAATTTGAACACAGAAAATGGGTATGGTGAAATGTCTATGGAGATCAGTAATGGTTGTGTCCTAGTAAATTTAATTAAATGTATGTATAAAACATATTACTTGCTTTCTTTCCCTGCCATCAACTGTAATGAAAGAGAGTCTAAAATATAATATTGGTCTCAAACCTTTTAACATGGTTCTTTATGTGCTGGTAACATTGTGAATGGTCTCTTTTGATTTTCATTAAAAAAGCAATAAAACATAACCAAGGTTTGGTTGGCTTGCACTAATAAATCAAACTGGTACTAACTGTGCAGTTAAATCAGAGGTATGATAAAACTGTATATAACATGTTTCGTGACTGTTCTGAAAAGTGGAGGTGGAATGATTTGTGATTAAGTCGGGAAGGTGGGTGAGTTGACATTCAATTATCAATGACATCACAACACTCCATTCAAGTCATTTTCTGTGTTACACATTCTTTTTATTTATTACCTGCATAATTAATGAGTCACATAACTGGTCTCCTTTTTTTGTTTGTTTTTTTGTTTGTTTGTTTTTGAGACATGAGATGGAGTCTTGCTCTGTCATTCAGTATGGAGTGCAGTCTGCCTCCCAGATTCAAGTGATTCTCCTGCCTCAGCTTCCTGAGTAGCTAGGACTACAGGCGCCCTCCACCATGACCCGATAATTTTTGCATTTTTAGTAGAGACAGGGTTTTGCCATGTTGATCAGGTTGGTCTTGAGCTCCTGATCTCTGATTATCCACCCCCCTCAACCTCCCAAAGTGCTGGAATTAAAAGCATGAGCCACTGTGTGCAGCCAACTGGTCGACTAAGTTCAAATCTCATTCCTTTAGTGTCTCTGACACAGTGCCAACATTGCACTGGATTTTTTATAATGAAAATGAATTGTAAATTCATTTATAACATTAAAAATACTATATTTTGAGGTAATAAAATTATTGAATGTAGTATGCTCATGCCTTTATGCTTACTTTTTAAAACCCAATTTGCATAATTAGATACACCTATATAATATTTCAATTGTTTCTAAACGAAAACTTAATCTAAGTATAACATGACAACCGTATATTAAGGGATATACAACTTCATTGCAGAATTAGTGGGTAAGAATGCTCATGTAAGAATTCACATCTATTCATAAAATGTACCTGATGAATCATCTAATAGTACATACTTGATATTTTATTCCACATCACTAGAAAATTTCTACCTACTAATTTGGGTTATCTATCAAGTAAAAATATTTTTACAATCAAATGATCTTGTATGGAATTTTGTCTTCATTTTGGTATTTGAATATGGAAGCACTGACAATTAAGAGTTTTTTATTTTAGTAATGATGTCAATGATTCAGGACCTAATGTCTGTTCAACTAGAAAATGTGTACTTCTAGGCCTGGGTGTGGTGGCTCACGCCTGTAATCCCAGCACTTTGGGAGGCAGAGGCTGGGGGATCACCTGAGGTCAGGAGTTCGAGATCAGACTGGCAAACATGGCAAAACCCTGTCTCTATTAAAAATACAAAAATTAGCTGGGCTTGGCGGCGCATGCCTGTAATCCCAGCTAGTTGGGAAGCTGAGACAGGAGAACTGCTTGAACTTGGGAGGTGGAAGTTGCAGTGAACCGAGATTGTGCCATTGCACTCCAGCCTGTTCAACAAGAGCGAAAAGAAAATTTGTACTTCTATGTTGAACTTCAGACACAACTTTAGGTAAAGCTTGTTCTGTGTCTTCAAGTGATCCTAGAAAATAGAATTAATATGCCAAGTTCACGTAATAATCCTTATTAGCAGATCATAAATATGTATAATATATGAAGGATTCTGGCCCCTAAAAAGTATTTTAACAATGAGACTCTAAGAAGAAATATGATTTGCAATTATCCATCCTCAGAGGATGAGAGCTGTGTTATGTCTAAAAGAGATTTCAAATTATGGACCAATAAAATAGTATGGTGACAGTAACTGCTGTTTAGAATGCTGAGAAACTGGGTCACTCATACACTGTGGGTAGAAATATGATTGTTTGGCAATTTCTTATAAAACTAAACACACATTTACCCAGTAAATTGAATAGGGCATTTTTTTATTTTTTTATTTTTATTTTATTATTATTATTTTTTGAGACAGAGTTTTGCTCATGCTGCCCAGGCTGAAGTACAATGGCACAATCTTGGCTCATTGCAACCTCCACTTCCCGGGTTCAAGTGATTCTCCTGTCTCAGCCTCTTGAGAAGTTGGGATTACAGGTGCCTGCCACCATGCCCAGCTAATTTTTTCTACTTGTAGTGGAGATGGGGTTTCACCATGTTGGCCAGGCTGCGAACTCCTGACCTTAGGTGATTCGCCTGACTCAGCCTCCCAAAGTGCTGGGATTACAGGCGTGAGCCACCATGTCCAGCCCTAGAATTTTAACAAATAAATAAAAACTGATGTTCACAGAAAAACCTGCTTACAAATATTCATAGTGGCATTGTTCATGATAGCCCCACACTGGAAACCATCCTGATGTCCTTCAATGAGAGACTTGTTAAATGAACTGGTACATTCATAGTATGAAATATTACTCAACAATAAAACTGAATAGACTATGGATACATGCAACAACTTATATGAATCTTCAGGGAATCAACTAAATGAAAATTAAGTAAATCCCTAAAGGTTGTATACTATGATTCCATTTATATAGCATTTTGAAATGAAAAAAAAAAATTAGAAATGAATAACAAGTTATCATTTTCTGGAGATTTTGGGAGACAGACTAGAGCAATGAAGTTTGGTATAGAAGGGAAGCATAAGGGATCCTTATGATATTGGAGCTGTTCAATATTTTAATTATGGTAATTGATACACAAATAGGCACAGCTGATAAAATTCTGTAGAACTAAGCTCACTTGTACACACAGACATACACACACACACACAAATGTATACAAGTAAATCTAGGGAAACCTAATGACAATCAGTAGCTTGCACTATTTCAATAACCTGGTTATGATATTGCTTTATAGTTTTGCATGATCTTACCATTGTGGGAAAAAAAAAAAAAAAAGATTTGCAAAATGTTACCATTACACGTGAATCTACAACGGTCTCAAAATTACAAGTATTAAAGACAAAGATGTGTTCTTGCCTCTGTGCTACTCCATTATTAGAGAGGTAGTTTGGGTTTGTGTGTCCTGTGAGTTTTCTCAATATACCACTAACCTTTCTGGCTTGATTAAATCAATTCCCACCACAAACTGTCCTGAGCTTGTCACATACAGACTATCTCTCCCACTATAAAGTATAATTAGTTATTCACATAGCATATTAGGGACTTTTTATGTGATGGCACAATACTTGATCCATAACCAATATTTAACCCTCCAACTTATTCAGAGAATACCACTAGGTAGGCATCTATAACTAAAAGTTGATTTTGAAGACATTTTCATTGATACCTCACTGAAAAAAAATAAAATAAAATAAAGTCTGTTGTTAGGTACCCAGATTAGGCTTTAAATGTGCAGCAAGCTTAAAATATGATTAAAAATGGTATAAAATTATTTCAATTAAATCTTTCTTTGAAGGTCAGGCACAGTGGCTCATGCCTGTAATCCCAACAATTTGGGAGGCCAAGGCGGGCAGATCACCTGATGTTGGTGGTTTGAGACCAGCCTGACAAACATGGAAAAATCTCATCTCTACTAAAAATACAAAATTAGCTGGACATGGTGGTGCATGCCTGTAATCCCAGCTACTTGGGAGGCTGAGGCAGGTGAATTGCTTGAACTAGGGAGGCAGAGGTTGAGGTGAGCCAAGATCATGCCATTGCACTCCGACCTGGGCAACGAGAGTGAAACTCCATCTCAGCAGCAACAACAACAACAATAACAACAACAGAAATCTTTCTTTGATCTGATAAGAGAAGTGTTAATAGCTCTAGGCACATAGGGATTACTGGGACTCGGGAAAGGGAAAACTACAGAAAACAATAGAATAACGGCCATTGAAAAAATAGGCTTATACACTCCTCAGGTTTTGAAATTAGCTCTGGCCCTGAAATAGCAATTTAAGCCTAAATAGTTTTTAATATCTAAATAGCAGTCCCTGGGTAACCATTTCATCCAAACAGCTGAGAAGTACAAACAGTGCAAGATCACTCCTCATTTGCTGTAATAGGCTGAATTGCCACACGAAAGAAAGAGAGTTGCTCTGTTTAGCTTGGGGTGTCTATAAAAGTCCAGCCTTGTTAAGTGAGAGTCGAGATACATGAAGGCAGTGACAAGTTAAATAAGGAAAAACAAGAAAAGGAGATGAAAAAGGAAGAAGGGTAGCATGGTGATATTGTCTAAGTGATTGTTTAAAGCAACAAAGGAAAGTTAGTAGAACAGACAAAAATATATATATATGGTAACTCTCTGCCCTGATCCAAAAGAATGGTCATTAATAGCTACATACATTTCTGCACAGGAAGTCTCACACAATTCTCTTTGTGTGTGAAGCAAAGAGCAACAAATTGCCTCTTGTACTGTGTGTATTGTACTTTGGTGGTGCCTGAAGGCATCAGGGTACCACTTTGAGTACCAGATTGCTGATTGAAGGGAACACACACACTTATGAATAGCAGAACCCAACTAAATGCCAATCCATCAGAGAACAGAACAGGGGTGGACATAAATAGCAGAGATGGAAAAGAAATCTCTTGCCCTATTGTTCAAGGATCTTTTACTAGGTAGGACTGGAAAGAAAGCTTAGGGCTGAAAGAAAAATATATTCATATCTTAAATTCTTGTTTATTTGAAATATAGATGGAAAATTGTAAGACTTGGTATATTCAGTAATTATACTAGAAAAAAGTGTGTGCTTTTATTAATGCTATAGGCTAAATGTTCATGTGCCCCTCAAATTCCTATGTTGAAATTCTAACTTCTAGTGTGATGGTATTTGGGGGCAGGGTTTTTGCAAATACCGTGTGAGAGCAGATTCCTCTTTATTAAGAGATTAGTGACTTTATTAAGAAGGCCCCAAAGAGCTTCCTCATTCCTTCTGCCATATGATGACACAGCAAGAAGATGGCCTTCTGTGAACCAGGAAGTGTGCCATCATCATGGAATCTGCTTGCACCTTGATCTTGCACGTCCCATCCTTCAGAATTGTCACAAACAAATGTTGTTTAAGCCACCTAGACTATGGCTTTCTGTTATATGAGTCCAAATAAACAAGACAATCAATCAATCAATCAATAAACAAAAAGGAAATGAATAAGTAAGCTAATCAAGGTATATGTTATGGGTTAAATTACACCCTCCAAAATGGATATGTTGAAGTCCTAATCCCCCGTACCTCAGAATGTGACCTTCTTTAGAAATAGTACTTTTTAAATGAAATTAGTTAAGAGAAGGCCATGCTGGAGTAGTGCGGGCCCTAATCTACATTGACTGGCATCCTTATAAAAATGAAAAATGTGGAGAAAGGCACATATACACAGGGATAACACCATGTGAAGATGAAAGTAAATATTAGGGCGCTGTGGCTACAAGCCGAAAACACCAAAGATGGTCAGCGAACCAGTAGACACTATGGGAGAGCTGTGAAACAGGTCCTTTCTCTGTTCAGAGAGAACAAACTGGTGACACCTTGTTCTCAGGCATCTAGCTTCCAGACTGTGAGATAATACATTTCTGTTGTGTCAGTCACCCAGTCTGTGGCACTTTTGTAGGGCCACTCTAGCAAATGAAGATGGTGTGCTAGAGTTTCAGCGGGAAAAATGGACATTTATTCTCATAATTTTTAGTTGCTTTTAATCTGGGCAAAACTATGAAGTTATAAGTCAAGAAAAAAATTGTGTATTATATTTGAAACCAGATTCATCATAAGAGGTATAAAAAGTTATTGTTACAAATAGATTAAAGTAAATAAAGATGAATATCTGATATTTTGATCAGACACTTCTAATGATCTGCCTGTTGACATTTTAAAGTTAGTTAATGTATTGAATTGGGCATTTTAATGAATTTTATCACTCATTAAAAGTTCAAGTGAAACAGATTCTCAGTATTTACATCTCTGTCTGAGAAAAGTCTCCTAATTGGCTAATTCAATTCCTTTATTCATACTGTGTGCCCAAATTTTCTGCATAGTAGAAAAGAAAAAAAAATTCTCTACAGTGCAAGACTTCAAAATGGAAAAATATAATGTCTAAAATTCCATTATTCTACCAGAATATTACAATAGGAATCTAATTTTCTCTGGGAATTATTATATAGGTTTGATGAATAGATACTAAACCAACAGTTCCTCTCCCTAGATAATTGGTTTCTCAATTAAAGAAATATCTTTCAAAAGTGCTTTAGAAACATTTTATATTTTGAAACTGTTTCCCTTAAAACTATAATTACAAAATGTTGTATTTCAAGTTTCATTGGTTATTTGGTATATAATATTTTCATGTTAAATATTTCCTATGGCACACAGTTAGCTGTTCCCATGCTGAGGATTAGTTTCTCTCAGCTGATGTTTTACACAAATCTGAGGAAGATTTAAGCATATAAGAATGCTTTCAAGATATCTTTTCTACAATAAAACTAAGTCTTATTTTCTTTAGGGACTGCCCTGTGTCATTGTCATTCTTTTCATTTGTTTTTTGGTACTACTGCTTTATAAATAGCACGCATTTTGCACAGATGCACATCAATAAGAAACAGAAAGAGTAGACTTTCTGGAAAGTTTCTAAAAACCAATTTGAAATATTTAATAAGGCATTTTTATACCAAGCAAATACTCTCTGAGACTACAAATTGTTATGCATGACTCATCAGGGTTCACAGCTCTGTTAAAATCTCAAGAGAGTCAATGTTGAATAAGAACTTTGAGTGAAAATAAGCTGGAGATTTACGAAGGCTCAGAGTACCTCTCTGAAGGAATCTTGTAGGGCTTAATTCTCAGAAGAATTTCCCAGGAAATGTGAAAAAGCAATAGTCGTCAAGACACAACTTAAATTTCATTCTATACAGAACTGTAATTTCACCAACGACCAATAACACTGAATTCTAGTCATTGTGTAATTTTATAAAGTTTTGAGTATTCACTCAAGCCATTGGATTGAAAAGAAAAACATCTCTGCAAGTACACATATGAAACATCTGGGCTGAGTACCAAAACAAAATTCACTATTGTGTGTACTAACTATAAAACCACAGCAATTGTTAATTTCTGTGCACTTTCAATAAGATCTTATTTATGGAACTAACTAATGTGAAATTTCACATTCACATGTACAACTTATATTCTGCTCCATAAATGGAAAAAAATAATAATCAGGGAAATAATATGTATTAAGTGCCAATGATGTGGTAGCCCTCTGTTGTAAGCCATTGAATTTAATAAAATAATTAAATTAACATTCATATTGAGAAAATGATATTTAATACTGTTTTACCCATAGAGAAGTTGAGGTTCAAAAAAGTTGTTTAGTTGACAATTGGAGAAGGCAGAATTCAAGTCCAGCCCTATCTATTTTGATATGTAGCAGTCTTTCTCATATACGCTATTACTCAACCCAGTCAAGATCTGCTGAATTTTGTTTAATACTTACAATATTTTCTGCAATTGTTTTGTGTGGTCCTTGATGGTGTAAAAGGATACTCTGGATGCGTCTACTTGGGCAGAAGCAGCTTTCTATCACATTTTCCGTAGTGAAAGGCCAAGACAGTAAGTCCCTTTTGTGAAATAAGAATATGTGGCAGAATACTTAGAAGGGAGTAATATCCAGGTACTAACAACACTGTTGTGTTCCTCTACAGTCTTGTAGACTGTTCATAATTCTCTTCATAGTTGTACAGAGTAAATGGCTGTAGTGAAAACTGGACTGATAATATGCCCACTAGTCTTAACATATCTTACAAGTATATTTGCATATTATCTCAAATTAATTCCCTACCCTGTCCTGCTCCGCTCTGCTTGCAGAAACTTAATACCTGTCATTGATATTGATTAGCTTTTCTTACCAACAGAATAAGGGGAAGTAATAGACGGAAACTGAAAAACAATAATAAGTCAATCTCTCTATCTCCGCCCTTCTGTCTCTGTCTCCCTCCCACCTTCTTTCTGCTTTGGATGATTTATCTGACTAAGATTGCAGTACTTCAGTGGTTCCAGCTCCCTTTCAGCTGTCCCCTACCATGGTCCATTCTATAAGATCCAAGTTCTGGCCTTAGGTAATACTACTCCTCTCAGCCTTAAAGGAGCCCTACTGTTGCAGTGATTGTTTCATAGGGTACTATTTGACTTTTCAGTCCCTCCATTTTTGTAACTTGTTCTCAATTTTTCCTATTTGTCTAACTGTCAGTTGATGTGTTTTTCTGCTAGAACTTTGATTGACACAGAAGGTATTAACAGATTTCTCCCCAATGGTCCTTTACCCATTTTGAAGAGTAATGACTACACACTATGAAACACAAAGGTTAGATTCTATATTTGATGCTAATATAGTGAGTACAAGTTAAGTATCTCTTACGCTTGGGACCAACATTTCAGATTTCAGATTCTTTTCAGTTTCAAATATTTGCATATACATAATGAGATACTTTGGGGATGGGACCCAAGTTTAAATATGAAATTCATTTAAATTTCATATGCATCTTATTTCTATAGACTGAAAGTTAGTTATGTTTTTAATAATTTTGTGAATGAAACAATATTTGTGTACATTTAACCATCACAAAGCATTATCTCAGCCACCTATGTGGACAATCTCTGGTTGTTTGGCATCACCACTATTTCTGACTCTGAATTTATATGCTACTGATAAACACTCATTTTCACACAGAAGTACTAAATGGTAAAAAAAAAAAAAAAAAAAAAAAAAAAAGCATACAATTAACTGCAGCGAAAAGTAATGTATTTGTAGTGGCTAAGTAGAAGAACAGATCACCAGAATACATGACTATGAGCCATTAAAGCATAAACTAAAAGATTACTGTCCATCTGTACTTTTTAAGGAGAAAATAAACATCAGAAGCATTGAGGGACCAGGAAGTGGTTCCTCTGGAGATGGCTATTTAAAAATTTTTTCTCTAAGAGTCACTTGCCTTATTAGAATTGTATTACATCTTTGATTTTATAGATGGACAATATTTTTTGTTCTTTACAAATGGCACACTACATTCTATTCCACAATGAACCTATCACATATTTTCATCACAATAGGAACTTTTCTTCAGTGTTAAAAAATGTCATCTTCATCATCACATGAGCATTCAGAAAGTTTTGGATTTTGGAGCATTGGATTTTCAGATTTGAAATTAGGGATCTCAATCTGTCTTTAAAATGAGAATTGGATGCCCCTTTGCATTCAAAACTTGAATACTCAGCATGTTAGAACCTGATAAATTGTTAGTGCATGTGAAATGAAATGATGAATTTCTTAGGAGAGATGGAAAATAATTATTATATAATAAGAAGAGAGAGAATGTTTCAGAACTCAAATCTTGTTGTCAATAGTATTCTATAATATTATCTCTCTTATTGTGTGAATGTTTTAGAAATGGTTTCTTGAGATTGAGCTTCCATTTTACTTAATTAATAAGTGGAAAGAATGGGTGGTCACCATCAGAATTAAATCATGAGCCTGCATGGTGCTCACACTTGCATCCCCAGGCACTCTGGGAGGCTGAGCTGGTGGTTGCTAAACTCAGTAGTTTAAGACCAGCCTGGGCAACCATGGCATATAATCGTGTTTCTGCAAAAAATCAAAATTAGCCAGACTTGGTAGTGCACATTTGTGGTCCTAGCTTACTCAGGAGGGCTGAGGTAGGAGAATCCAGTGTTCCTCCAGAGGCAAGCTGCAGCGCGCTTCCCCTGATATTCAGTGCCACGTGCATCTACCAGCCTGGTAACAGATTGGGACTTGTCTCTCATAATATTTTTTAAAAAATAGATATTTTTTTAGACTATGATAATAGGCCTAGCGCTAGTGGCTCTATACCTATTCAATAAACAGAACTGTGGGGGCCAAATTGCTCAGGAGTTTGAGCCCGGTATTCAAGAACCAGCCTGGGCAACATAGAGAATACCATGTTCTTACAAAAATTTTTTTTTTTTTTTTTTTTTTTTTTTTTTTTTTTTTTTTGAGATGGAGTCCTCACTCTGTCGCGCCAGGGTAACTTGGAGTGCAGTGTCATCTCGACTAACTGCAAGCTCCACCTCCCTGGTTCACACCATTCTCCTGCCTCAGCCTCCCGAGTAGCTGGGACTACAGCGTCCACCACCGCGCCTGGCTAAGTTTTTGTATTTTTAGTAGAGTCGGGGTTTCACTGTGTTAGCCAGGATGGTCTCGATCTCCTGACCTCACGATCCACCCGCCTCGGCCTCCCAAAGTACTGTGATTACAGCTGCAAACCACCACACCCAGCCAAAAAAAGGAAGTTTTTAAAATAAAAAAGTATACAGATGTGGTGGTACACACCTGTAGTACCAGTTAATCAGGAGGCTGAGGCAGGAGGGTCTTGAGCCCAGGAGTTCAAGGTTGCAGTGGGCTATGATCATGCCACTGCACTCCAGTCTAGGTGACAGAGTGAGACACTATCTCAAAAAAATAAATAAATAAAAAATAAAAAAATCTGTGACACAGCTATATCATCAAAATCAAGCATTTCTTGTTTAGCCTTTATCGTAATTAAGCCCATAAGGTATCTTTATGAAGGACTCCTTAATCTTGAACACCAATGGGAATATCTACTTCCTTAAACAATTATCTCTCTTGTAAAGTTTAATTGCTCCTATCTAAGATTTAATTTCTTTCAGGGTGAAACAGCTTGGGGCAAAATATTGTTTTCAGGATGATTAGTATATTTAATCTCTTATATCTGTTATCTTCGGCACTAGATTCTTTCCTTTTAACTTCTTTTTGTGTGAGGAGTTAATATTTGATCCATGCATACTTAACCTTGTAAAACTTGTTCTTCTCACCTACAGGCTGTCAAACTTTAAGTGGTCACGCAACCGGAGCCTTGGATGATAGCTCCCTTTAACCAGAAACCCTCAGATAGGCCTCTTAAGGGGAATCTGAGTTCCATTTTCCCAAAACAGCATCCCCCGTCAGCAGGAAGTAGCTAATATTGGTCATGATCCCTATTCTAACAGCAGTTAGATGCACCTCTTCAGAGGAGGAAATGATAGAGGCAGGAGGCAGAGAAATCCTAGGCAGACCAAGGGCGGGTATCCCATTAAACCTCATCTTCAAGCCAAAGGCAGTTTAAAGCATGAAGACTAAGCTACAAGTCAAATTCACAGACCAGGTTAAGAATCTGTCTTCCTCTTTGTAGTGCTTTCCTTTGATTGAGCTTCACCCTTCGCCTATTTTACATATATCTACCCTTTCCTAATTGTTTTTACACTGTTCCCACCTTTGACTGGTCCCTTTTTTTCAAACCCATGAATGGATCAGTACACACTTCTTTAACCTATGCCTACAAAAACTGTGGACTCAGCCACACAGAGAGATGACCTGACTTCAGGAGAGACAAGCCAACCCTCCCATCCCCTCTCCGCTGGGAGCTGAATAAAATTCTCTGCCTTCACTACCCTTCAACTATCAGTGTGACCTCATTCTTCTTGGATGTGGGACAAGAGCGTGAGACCCACTGAAGGAAGGTGCCCAGAAAGTCTATAGCACTGGCTCTCTGACCTTGCCAATGGAGGGCAGCTGCCTCACATGACAGAAGCAACGGCAAGTCCAAGTCAGTCCCGGAGCCATGAGAGTCCTGGAGTCATGTGCCAAAACAGGGCAAAAGGCTGAGATGCTAACATGTCTCTTTCCATTGGACAGCAGGCAGCCAATTAGCACATTGTAAAAACCCCTCTGGGGTTTTGGGGTCACAGGCACCACTGCCTGGGCATCATCAAATTCCCCTCAGGGTGACACACCTGATCTGACTGCAGCCTCACACAGAGCTTGCTCCTGTGTTGATGCTCAAAGCAGTTGGCCAGACCCCATACTTCCTCACTTACATGCTCCCTCCTGCCAGGGGCTGAGTGCAGTGGGCTAAGTAGATGGGGTGACCCCTACTGCAAGTCCAGCAAAGGGGGCGAGAAAAGTCCTGCGTCAACTTCATGCTGTTCTTGTTTAATGAATGCAATAACATTTTCTGTTTGTTCATTTTAATCCTTGTCTTTTGTGTTGTTGCTTTATTTCCAAAAAAAAAAGAAAAAAAAAAAAAAAAAAAAAAAACAGCTGGCTGATTGAAAGATAATAGCACATTATCATTTAAAAACTGAGTTGATGTTTTCCCCTCCCAACTGGAATGCTACCTCTTAGTAAGCATGGCTGGAATGCATTGATATTCTTTCTAAGCTGGTTGAGTACTCTTCCATTTCCAAAGCAGGAGTAACTTGCATCAGAAGAGGGGAATTGTATTATTTGTCTATTGATAAGAGCTGTTTTATTTTATTTTGCTTTTGTTCCCCTATGATGTGGACGTTTTGGTTTACTGGAAGTTAATTCTTGTGTCACAATATTCCTTTTTTGATTCATCCTCAGAAAAATTCACCAAAGGTCTCATGGTAGAATAAAAACATAGTTTCTTGGATTGCACAGAAGAGATTAAAACAAACAAACAAACAAACAAACAAACAAACAAACAAAAAAACCTCTTTCTTGTTTCAAAAGCTTCAATTTACTAAGTTGTCCAGGTGACTTTCCCAGTTTCTTCTCCATATCTTGTATTTACAAGGACTTTCTTGGACAAGATAATGTTCTCCTTTAATGTTTAGGGCTATACATTTGATCTATCTCCCCACGCCACCCACCTGCTGCCCATTAATCCAATTTCAGTGTCTTCAGTGCTCTAGGAATTTTTGGAATCTCTTATCCACTCTTGGTACCCTACCTTATTATTATGGTTTCTTTTTGAAATATTTATGGTTTCTTTTTGGTATATGGTCTCTGACGTGTCAAAGGGGTGATATATCAGAAAGATATATCTAAGAGTAAGTTATATTGCAATAACAAACAAACACTAAATTTTAGAGTCTTTAAGCAATAAAACTTGATTTCTCACTCACATACTCTGAAATGTGGTTGGGCTGGTGTGGCTTTGTTGCAAGCTGTCCTCCCTGGGAGGCAAATGTTGCTGAGTCACTACTCTCCATAACATAGGTGAGTGTTTGCAAAGCATCTAACCAGGTAAATAAAAATATAGACAGTAGAATATCATTGGCTCACTACATTATACAAATGTATATTTAAGACAGAAAATTAAACATGGTGGAACAGAGTTCATGAAATGTCGCTTGGAATCACCAGGTTCTTTATGTCGCTGTCAACTGCAGTCTCAGTGGTTGCTTTAATCACATGGAATCTGATTCCAAGAGTATTTTTAGTTATAAAGCAGGTACAACCTAAGTGCTGCTATTATATCTCTTTGCTGAAAAGACAGTAGGTTACAATACATTGTTACATGTATTGATTATATCGGATATTTTAAGTTAGAGAAGTCACACCTATACTTGGTAAGAAAAATAAACACTGGTAAGAAAAATAAACACAAGTCCAGTGCTATTTCTCTTAAGGAAAGCAACCTTAACATTGTCTTGTATATCTTCTATAACTCTATCTCTGTTCATTCAAAGGGCTATAATTTTATACATATATACATACAGTAAACAAAACACTATGCGTTTTTACCCCACCCAATAATTTGTCATCGATATCTACATGACAATTATGTAAAATATTATTTTTTTGAAAATTCAGGTAACTTAATTGGAGGAAAGAATTAAAAGAATTTTAGAAATAATCGGATGAGACATTTATGATTTGAGTATTTATGACAACTGTGAAAATTAAGTGAACAATTTACGTTGGCATCTCTGAATAAAGCACTTGAAATAATGGACCAGAAAATTTATATTAAGATACAACACAAGAATTCAAAATCCCCTAATAAAGAACACTTGAATGTAACAATTAAAATTTTGTTCAGTGTGGGCAACATTGTGAAACCCTGTCTCTAATAAAAATACAACAATTAGCTGGGCATGGTAGTACACGCCTTTAGGTGGGAGGCTGGGGTGGGAGGATCACTTGAGCCTGGGAGATCAAGGCTGCAGTGAGTCATAATCATGCCACTGCACTCTAGCTAACCTGGGGGACAGAGTAAGATATTGTCTCAAAAAAAATAAAAAAATATAGACAGCTGCACATATGAGAGAGACATGACACAGAAGAATCACCACAGAGTAATAATCTAGTAAATTATTGATCTTGAAAGACAAAGAACAAATACTTTGATCTCTTCTTTTATAATATATACTTATATAATAAATATAATTAAAATAATAGATGTTTAATATAATCTCTGTAGCTATCTTACATTCCACATTGCTTATTGTTGCATATTTAGATTTTTGTGGTTTTTTGTATATGTGTTTGTTTTCTATACTACATAATAAATTACCACAAACAGTTGCATATAACAAAGCCATCATATTTGCTCCTATGTGTAAGGGTGCTTGCTTCTTGGTATCTACATGGACTGTTGTGATAAACTCGGAGAGTAGCACCCCTTTATGAAAGTTCGCAACTTCCACAATATTCCATGGTGTTTCTGTGTGGCACAGTAGTGGAAGATTTAAATTGGCCATTTAGCTTGTACAGGATAATAATATCCAAACAGGATTTCAAAGTTTTCTCCTTGCCAGAGTATGAGTACAAGAAAATTTTTCTATATATTAAAAGGGGAAGTGAAATTGACTGAGAGAAACTCAGAGGATTTCAAGAAGATGTGCCATTATGACAAAGAGAATGAATTTATGATGATCAAGGACTGATCACCGAAAACCAGTGGGAAAATGGAAGTCTGGTAGAAAGCAGTAGAGACCCGTGATGGCACTGCCAGTCTTCTTCCACACTGGGCCTTCTCTCTAAGTGATGTGCCCTCACCTTCTACCTTCACAGTGTTTTGTTTCTACATCCAATTGCTGTGTCTCCCTTCTATACCTGACCATTGTGCATTTACTCTCTATCTGATCATGGTGACTTTCTCTACACCCAATCACTGTGCATTCATTCTATACCCAATTGCTGTATCTTCTCACGATATCTGATGCTGTACTTTCTCTCTAAACCTGATCATTTTGCCTTCTATCTATTCCTGACCATTGCAACTTCCAGCTATACCTGACTGCAATGTTTATATCCGACTGCTGTGTCATTTTTACTCTATGCCTGGTCACTATGCCTTCACACTAAACCTAGTCATTTTGTATGTGTGTGTTATTTTCAGATATGATCTTGGTGCCTTCACTCTATATCTAATCGCTGGGCCTACTCCACGTCTCTGATGTTGAGCTTTCTCTCTGTGCCTGATCACTGAACATTCACTGAACACCTGACTCCTAGGAAATGGACATAACTATCCAAAATTATGTGCCCCCCCCAAAAGAAATTATCCATACAGAATTAGAAATCATGTTCAATTGAAAGTGAGGGTGATTATCACATATCCTGATTGTTTAAATAAAATAAAATTTCAGTATATGTCCTAATACCATAATTTCAGCTTTTGCTTAAAATATTTTTCAACTTATAAAATGATACAAACAATTTTAATTCATATGCTTTGATTAAAATATAGGGACAACAACATAGACTGATTAATATTTTTAGTGATACCTGAATTATGACAAGTGTCAATTTTGAGATTATTGCTTTATTCTATTTCCTCAGTAAGAAGGAAACAACATAAATTGTTATTATTAGGATCTATATGTGTGACATTCCAGTCAATTTATGTAATTAATAAGAATGATTCTAATGAGAAAACTGATTCATGAATGAATATGATAAACATAGGAAAAATGTCACATTTAATAATAGCTCTCAGTCTCTGTGAAAATGTATATAATCTGTGTTTACTCATTCTATACATATTTTATTTATTACCTATTTAGTTTTAGACACTATGTTAGGTGTACATGATACTGAGATTTTTAAAATATATTTTTAAGGGACCTACAGTCCAGTAGAATATCAGATGATTTCTAAGTAACTTTTTTTTTTTTTTTTTTTTGAGGCAGAGTCTCACTCTGTCACCGGGGCTGGAGTGCAGTGGCCGGATCTCAGCTCACTGCAAGCTCCGCCTCCCGGGTTTACGCCATTCTCCTGCCTCAGCCTCCCGAGTAGCTGGGACTACAGGCGCCCGCCACTTCGCCCGGCTAGTTTTGTATTTTAGTAGAGACGGGGTTTCACCGTGTTAGCCAGGATGGTCTCGATCTCCTGACCTCGTGGTCCGCCCGTCTTGGCCTCCCAAAGTGCTGGGATTACAGGCTTGAGCCACCGCGCCCGGCCTCTAAGTAACTTATAATTAAAGGTGAGAGGTGCTAAAATAATAAGCCAAGGTTGCTCTAAGATCAATTGTAGTAAATATTTTATTATGCTTATTTTCTCAAAAAAAGACATTCTCTACTTCAAGAGAAGTGCTACATTCCAAAGCCAAATTATATACCTCAATGATCCATTGACCACTGTAATAATTTCACTTATTATATTTTTTAGAATTACCTACACATAACCTGCTTCTTTAAACTGCCAAGAACCTCCGACAGGTTTGTTTTGTGCTTCAGTTTTCTACATCGAGGACTATAAATAAGAAAGTCATTCTTTGGCTATCATATTTTTTAAAACATGACGTACCAATTAAATCTGTATGAATGTGGACCAATTTATGCAGAAAAATAGATATCTTCTAGTCAAGTATTTTATCTTGTGAAATGACCAGTTTTATTAGGAAATTCCAAGTCTGGTCTACATTCACATTCATAAAAATTAAGTGGTAAGAGGGTAATTGTGTACACTAGGGCCTACCAATGGGCAGAGGATGGGAAGAGGAAGAGGATCAGGAAGAATAACTAATAGATACTAGGTTTGATACCTGGGTGATGAAATGATCTATACAACAAACCCCATGACACATGTTTACCTATGTAACAAACCTGCACATCCTGTACATATATTGCTGAACTTAACATATAAGTTAAAAAAAAAGTAAATGGAAAGGCTCAGGGATCACTTGAAGTGTAAAATGCAATCTAGTAAATCACATCAATCACTGAATAAGAGTTAAAAACTACGTTGGTTTATTGGGCCTTTCTTTAATTTACAACAACAAAGTTAAGGATATATTAAAAAAAAATAAAAAGAATCTTTACCCAATGAAACAATAATGCAATTTTACCAGATACTGGAACAATTATGTTCCAAAAATTAAGAGTCAATATTTCCACAAAATCTTTCCTCTAGATGTAATTGTAGGTGGAAAGGAACATCATGTACTTGGTCGATAAATATTTACAGAATATCTTCTTTCAACTGAGGGGATACAACAACAGAATGCAGCAAAAGTGGAAAAACAGAACTTCTGAGCCTCATCTCTAAAACTCTTAATATTTTGGCTCTTATCTTCTTGAACTGCTGACCTAAGAATGCACACGAAGCAGGCCCCTAACTGGAGGATGAGATACCATGGATCAGAGACAAGCCACCCAGCTGAGACCCCAGAAAAACCAGCTGATAACCAGCATCCACCACTGCAGGTGACGGAGACACCAGCTCCGCTCGAGCTCCTAGATGACTACAGCGCAATGTATGACCCTAGCAGAAGAGCAGCCTGGCCCACCGAATTATAAGCAAATAGAACAAATATTGCTTGTGGCCACTAAATTGTGGATGGGTTGATTTGTATGAAACAAAAGCTAACTTACACAGAAGAATACTTACGTAAATAAAGAAGAAAATTATGAAACTTGCAAAATTTTGTCTACTTTCTGATTTGTCAGTTGTCCAATGTGTCTCTTCACGAGTACTGCAATGTTCCATGCAGAATTAGAGAGCTGGCTGTACTTTCTTGAAATGATCCCATTCTGAACATTATGCCCCAGGGTAATGATTTTTAAATGGCTACTAGAATCTTGGCAGGTGTCCAGCGTGAACATCCCAAGACATTTGGGCAGAACTAAATCAGCTCTCCAACAAGAAGCACAATAAAGTCAGCACAGCTGGTGTTTCTTCTTGTTGCTCTGCAACAAGAAACACAGCTGCAAATGGAACAGCCTGGGGCCTTAGAGATTGGAGGTGAAAAAAGAAGACATGAAAAAGATTAGAGATGTTTCAATGCATTTCCAAGAAAAAGGAACTTTGCAGTAAAACAATCTCCTTTTGTAGCTGCAAAATAAGTTTACTATATTGAACCTAAAATTTATTAAATGTATACTCATAATTCTGTTAAAATACAGTATTTTATTCTCTCTCATACATTAAAAATTACTAGCTCCATAACCGATTACAACCTGTTAAATGCTTTTAAATGGTATTTAATGATAAGTATATTTTACTCATATACAGAAGAGCTAAAAGTTTGTACATTGTCATATAGAAATGTATATTTGAAAAAGAAAATAGTAAAGTTTATGTTCTGGCCAAACTACATTGTGATCTGCGGTATAAGATTTTTTTTGAAACAACTTCTAGATTTAAAACATTAAAAAAAAATGACCCTGCCAATAGAAACAAATTCGCTTCACTAACAATTATAGAAACTCATTCTCTAGGTGAAAGCAAGACTATAATTGCAGAAACTTTAGGATGTCTCCATAAAAAGAGAAGAGATAAAAATTATTCCTGTTTTAAATAAAAGAGATATGATATGCACAATTAAGACAAACACCTTTACCAGCTTTTTATTGCCAATTTTATGTCTTTGTATTATTGCTAAATTTCTTAGTCAGTTATGATACGCTTTTCATTGGAAAGTGTAATGCCATTTACAAATACAATTTTATTCATCTTAATTTCTAAAACCATTCACTTGACTCCTGACTTAAAAACCAGGTATCATTTCATCTCATGGTCATTTTCATCTTCATGTTGTGATAAACACATTAACTCATTATATCATATTTTAATTGTCAATTCTGAAGACTATATAACTTAGACATGTAATGTAACTGTAGAGAAAGGAATTAAAGAAGCAATTCCATAAAATAATTGATAGAAGGTGGTAAAGATCAAGGCTGATGTGATAATGTACTGTAGATCACAAAAAAGGGAAAATTTAAAGTCTCAAATTTGCATTGATCAAATATGTACACCTATTATGGATTAATCCAGGTTACATTTGCCCTCAATAATATTATAATGCCATTCTGTTCACATGTGTTTACTCTGTTGAAATTATTTAGATAAGTATATACAGTGGATGTATATATGCTTATCTAAATATTTAACATACATACATACATACATACATGTATGTATACATGTATATGTATGTCATATATGTATATATGTATATGTCACATGTGTATATGTATATGTCACATATGTCTATATGTCATATATCACACACACACACACACACACACATATGACAGCCAGTACCTTACTAGGAGCCGAACATAATTCAACGGGTCTTCTAAATGAAGGCTATACAGTATGTATGTGTGTGTGTATGTGTATATATATACATATATATATATTAATTTTTTTTTAATGAGAACCTCATGGTTCCCAAGTAGCCACGCCATTACTCTTCCTTCTGTGGGTGCAAATAACCTCATTTTATTCCACGACTTTCCTCAGTGTTTTCATAATACTGTGCACTTCAAGATGACAATTAATATTTAAACACTGCAAATGCTTACTTAGCCAGATAGAACATGTTTTCATTTTGAAGTACATGGCATGAGCATTCTGGCACTACGAAAGTCTCTCTGGACAGGATTATCCATTTAATAAATATATTATTGAATTTGTGTTTCTACTTTGACATTTTTAATTCTTTATATTGCATGTTCTCTAGGGCAGTAGTTTTTAACTCAGAGCAATTTTGTCACCCAGAGGACATTTGGCAACGTCTGAAGACATCACCACTTTGTGTTAGTGGGAGGAACACTGCCACATTTATTGGGTAGAGGCCAGGAGTGTTACTAAACATCCTACAAGGCACAGGGAAGACCCTCACCACAAAGAATTATCCAGTCCAAAATGTCAATAGTGGAAAGATTGAAAAACCTGTTCCTAGGAGAATATGATTCCTTAGATAATTGGTGAAGTTATATCGTGTAGATCAAAAAGATACATACAAATCTTACGTTAAAACATGCTTTAGAATCCAGTTTATTTTTGCATCTTTCTGTATTGAGCCATCCAAAATGTCTCAGACTTTGTCGGCAGATTATTGCCCACGACAAGAAATATACAACAACATTACGCTTTTCTCACCGGCAATATAGCGCACTGCAATTACTTTGGCTCTATAACCATTACTTAGCAAGAGATGCAAGAAACAATAATCTGATAAAATCTTGCACACCAAGGAAGTCTCTGGTACTGCCTTTTCCGTATTCTCGTAACATATTTGCAAAGCTATATAGAAAATTTATTATTTGAATGATCTTCCCCAAAACACACAAACGCACACACGGGTACACATACACACACACCCACACACACACACACACACACACACACACACACACACACACACAGCCCAAGCTGGACTATAAACTCACCAGGAAGAAAATAGTATTTTTGAAAATCATTTTATCCTGTATGTCAATGTCCATCTATTTTTCCTTTTCTACCTGATAAACCATTATGCATTATTTAAGATTCGCTGAGGATGTCTTCTGTCATCCACAAGTGGGGCTCCCTGTCCAACTCTATGGTTCCCCTATTTTGGTGCTTATCAGACATCATATTGGAATTTTCTATTTGTAAGTCTGCAGTTTGCTCAAAGGTAGTGGTCTTGTTTTATTAACCATTATATTACCAGCCAGTATCACAGCTGTCAGCACATAAAATGCATTTATTCTCTCTCACTCAAGAAAGAATTGAATAAATACACGGAGAGAGTTTTTTTTAATGACTCAAAACTGAATTAATGAGTATATGGTAAAAAAAAAAAAAAA
>NW_016810869.1:1465961-1485995 GCF_001698545.2 Rhinopithecus bieti | reverse complement strand
AAAAAAAAAAAAAAAGTAATTTTATCAGGCACCATATGTTGATAAAATTTTGTTGTCACCTATTTATGTTATTATTCGTTGTTAGTTAGCATTAGAAACCAGTATATTTTAAGTGTTAGTGTTATAAAAGGATTTTTATTAAAACTTTAGAACCACTTTTTCATTTCATACCAAATAAAGCCACAACATAGTGTTTAGAAGTAAACTTTCAACAACGTGTGTGTGTCTATTTCCTTCAGATATTTTCTGTGCATGTACATGCGTATTCTGCAACACATCTATATTCTCTAACAAAACTGGGCTATCTTAGTATCACAGAAGGGAAGCCTGGATATTCATTAGATAACTAACAGTATCCACCCAAAGGAAAGAAGCATGATCCCATATATTTGTAACAAGTGCCATATTTCTGTGTATACGTATATAGTCCAGTAGGGCTGGCAGAACACTAACTGCTATAGATCAGCAGATACCTTGTGTATCAGAACTATGACACCATCCTCTAATTATTCCTTGCCTCTGATCTCCCTGTAATAGCTTACAATGAAGACTGGCAAACTCTTTTTTTTTTTTTAATAAAAGAAAACACTGTAAATATTTTGGGCATTGTGGGCCAGTGATACGACCTTCATCCCAACCACCCAGCTCTGCCATTGCAGTGCCAAAACTATCACGGACAATCTTCAAGTAAACGAGTGTAGCTGTGTTTCAGTAAATGCACAAAAACACGGAGCAGGACAGATTTGTTCCCCCTGCCATTGTCTGCAGATCTTTGCCCTATAATATCATCAACTTTTGGTTTCTAAAATCAGAGTTGGTCACGCACAGTGGCTCACACCTCAAATCCCAGCACTTTGGGAGGCCCAGAAGGGCCAATCATGTGAGAGCAAGAGTTCAAGACCATCCTCGCCAACATGGCAAGACCCTGCCTCTACTGAAATTACAAACTTTAGCTGGGCCTGGTGGAACATGCCTGTAATCCCAGCTACTTGGGAGGCTGACACTTGAGAATTGCTTGAACGTGGGAGGCAGAGGTTGAAGTAAGCCAAGATCATGCCGCTGCGCTCCAGCCTGGGTGGTGGAGCAAGACTCTGACTCAAAAAAAAAAAAAAAAAAAAAATAGAGTTATAGTTAATGAAAATATCACCCATTCTTAAGAACACAATGTAAAGTGAATTTTTCCCTCCACTTTCGTATCATGCTCTATGCATTCATGTTACAATATGTATTATATGTTATTATCATGAATTGTATGTATTTGTTTTCCTAGAGTAATGTGTGTATATACACACGCACACAAAAACTTACTGACAAAATACAATTTCCAATATTCAGCTTAAGGTTTCCCATAAAATAACTCAATAGAATCTTGCCTGAAACCACAGTAGTACAGAGAGTTGAAACTTACTCTATCTTGTCCTTTTTCTATACTACTTTCAGATATTAAATTTTTGTCCCTCAACCATACTCATCTCAGTAAAAGAACTTAAGAATATTAACTTTTCACCATTCCCATCTTTCTTCCCAAACCCCAGATGAGGACTTTGACTTGTTCCCGAGTCCTCAACTCAGTCTTTTCTGCAAAAATTACTTTATGTCTCATGATTATGTGGCATCCTTTGACAGTATTTCAAAAATATCCATTCGTATTAACTCAGTGTACACACACACACGCACGCACACACACACACCTATTCCAGAGTTCAAAAAGCTGATAACATTTTCCTCTTTGTAATTTTCTTGACTTTTAGATCTCTGTTCTGATTTATTTCAACTATTTTAATTTCAACTATTTTCTCAAATGTTTTCTAAATTAGGTAGGAGAGTAATAGACCTTCCAGATCCTTCTCCAAATATTTATTTTGCCCTAGCTGATGGATCATATTTCTCTGAACAATAGATTTGGGGCTTTGGTGCTTCCTCTGTAGGCTGTAAATGGGACTTAACTCTCTATCAGATTCCTCTATTTCATGTAATAAATGTGAGGGTAGCATATTCATTTTTATTCATAGCTAATTTTAAAAAATCTGAATGTTTTAAAAATTTTCTCTTTTTTATTAGGCTTTAAAACTTTAACAGGATTTTCCTATGTTTATTCTTATTTTATTAAGTCTTCCTGGAACTTGGAAAGTCAACTAAACTTATAGGGTCAGTATATTATTCACTTCAAGAAAAATTATGATTGCTCCTTTCCTCCACTTGCTCTTTATTTTTCTCCAAGAACACATGCTATTCACATGCTAGGTCTAATGAATATGTTCTCTAAATCTGCTTTCTTTTTCCCACAATATCCACAATTTTATGTTTGTTTCCATGGCTATTAGCTACTTTTCAGTTATGATTTTAGGTACCAGGACAATAAGTCAGGTCTAATCAGTTACCATTCATACCTTCAATCCATGTATTGATCTTCTTTATTGTTGTTATTTACTTATTTGTTTAAAGCAAAAGGCTTTGAGTCACAGAAATCTGTTTGTGGCGTCCGTAAAAAACCTCCAATGCTCGTACTGACTACTGTTTAGTGTACTGTCTTTCTGGGTAATTCCTGCTCTGCCTGTTTTTCTCTCTAGTGCTTTACCCCCTGTGCTTATGACAGTTTCCTTTGTGCTCCTTGGGACCCTTACTTGTCTTGGAAATAGCTCACCAGGAGCACTCTCACAGGTGGGAGCACCATAGAGCTCTTTGCCTTCCTAAGGCAGAGGAGATTAGTTTTGTGGGCATCAATTCCTTGATGTGGCAGAGAGAATTCTGTCCTTGAGTTCCCCTGCAAACTCTCACCTACCAGAGTTAATCATGCTGAAGCCTTTAATTCCCGCTCGACTCTCCTTGGAGATCAGTATTCTGGGCCTCTCTTAGGCTCCTGCAGGCTGGTTCCTGTTTTCTGCTGTGGTCCAGAGGGAACGAGTTTGGCAATTGCTTTCTCCCCTGAGACTTCAGCTATCAAGAAGACCTCACTGTCTCTTCCTTACCTGCTCCTACAGTGACTGCAGGAGCTACCTGCCTAGCTCAAGAAGACTAACATACGCTGGAATCTGGAGTTGAGAGGAAAGATGCTGCCATCTTCCACTAAAAAGAATATATATACACACACACACACATACATATATATATACACATATATTATATATCAAATTCACAGACTGATTTGATTAATAACTAAGTGACTATAAGAACCTTAATCTAAAACAATACTCATACATATGCAGTAAAATTAAATATATGAAATCTTTACTCAACAAATGTGTTACAAAGCTTAGAGTCTCATAAAAATAGTCAAAAAGTATTATCACAGAAGAACCATTTTAAACTTAAAAAAAAATCCCATGAAATGAAAAATAAACAAAAATAAATTCAAATAGTTACACCACAGAAATCAGTGAGTGCTGAAAAAGCCCCAGATCATCAGGGTGACTCAAACCCTGGATCATGATTATACTGGCTGCAGTGTAGGCTTTGAATTCAGCTGAACCTGGAATAATGCCTACTTGGCTATTTCTAAATATGTGAATTTGCAAGAGTAACTTAACTACTTTATGCCAGTTTACACATCTTGAAAATGATTTTCAAAATACTTCACAGGGCTGTCATATATTTTTAAATAAATAAGGCATGTAAATGCTTAGGAATATTTGAAAAAAGTTTTATTGATTAATGTAGCAACAACTATTAATGGTATAATTTGGTCATACACTGAAAGCTTAAAAGACCTGGAGACAAAAATTTCAGACATTCTAGAATCTTTCTTCTGTGCAAATAATCAAATTGAACGTGCTGGTATGTTCTTAACAATATACATATAGAATTCACATCATAGAAGAGACATATCAACTAAGCAAGTATTCCACGTGTTTTCAAATGTATGTTTCTTTCCCCTTGAGGTCCAACTACTACCTACACTTACATGATTAGAAGTCAACTTCAATGAATATTATAATTGCCAGACCCAATAATCTTTAACACTTTATGCCTCAAAAAATACTAAAATACTTTGAAACTTCATATTTATATGAAGTTTATGTATATGTATCCCCTCTAGATACATATACAAGTAAAATTGGTGTTCTAAAGATGACTTTTGATTCTCAAAATATGTTAATTGCATAATCATAAAATGATTTTCTTACCCATGTCTGACATTTCAGGCACAGTAACAATGTATGGTCCATCTGTGAATTTTGGAGCATTGTCATTGATGTCTTGCACTTTGATGATGAACTCAGATTCAGGTTCAAGAGGTTTGTTTGTACGTCTGTCAATGGCTTGAGCATGAAGCACATAGTGGGTCTTCTGCTCTCTGTCTAGGCTTTTTGTTGAGTGGATATCACCCGTGGTATCGTCAATGATAAATATAGTCCCAGCACCCTCTCCAGTAAGGATGTACTTGACAGATCCATCACCTTTGTCAGAATTGGAGTGAAGCTGTGAAATACACATGGAATAATTTAGCATGTATTTATATTCCGACCTCACATTATGTTCTCTGAAAACTCCCTACCTATAATTACTTTGTTTGACTATGACTTTTCTTCCCTTTACAGTGCGCTGTGTGTTACTACTATCATTTACTTTTCTGCAGTTTTTTTTCTTTTTTTCACTTGGTTAATAATAAGGATATTGCTATCATGGTTTGTCTAAGAGATCCAGTTATTGAGCTAAGAAAAAACCAATAAACAATATTTATTAAAACAAAAATAGCCCTGTAATTTTACTAAATCCACATTCCACTAACTGCCATAAAGTTGAGAAAATAAATTCCCAGATTATTGTTGACTTCCGTACTTGTGAAAATAATATATTTTGTTTCATTTTGTTTTAATTATTTGACATTGATTTCAACTTTACGTCTAGAAAAAAATATATATTGTATGACAAATTGATGTTCAAATCAATTATTAAAATTTTCACAAAAGAGGCACACATTTAAGTCATAGTCACAGTCATGTGTTTAATAATTAGAAAAAAATAAATGAAATCACTTCTAATATAAAGGGCTTTGATGTAGAATATTAAAAAATAGAGTATTTTTGGCCTGGTGTGGTGGTTCACGCCTATAATCCCAGCACTTTGGGAGGCCGAGGCAGGAGGATCACGAGGTCAGGAGATTGAGACCATCCTGGCTAACATGGTGAAACACCGTCTCTACTAAAATACAAAAGTTAGCCAGGTGTGGTGGCGGGCGCCCGTAGTCCCAGCTACTCAGGAGGCTGAGGCAGGAGAATGGCGTGAACCTGGGAGGCGGAGTTTGCAGTGAGCTGAGATCGTGCCACTGCACTCTAGCCTGGGTGACAGAGCGAGACTCCGTCTCAAAAAAAAATAATAAATAAATAAATAAATAAATAAATAAATAATAAATAAAATACTTTTTTAGGGATAGAGTTTTTTAGTTAGGGGGATTATAAAACTTTAACTCGAAATTTAAATAGCAGTTGATATTCAGTTGATAAATAGGCCCTCATTATAATTAACTGAAATATAGTAACAAATCTACACTTACTAAAATTAAAATTATCAAATATATTTGAATAGATATTAGAAAAGTAACAATAAATTAGAGAAGAGGTCAATAAGAAAAATACCTGAAATATTAAGATAATACACTTTGTTGTAATTTAAACTGCATGTAGTTTTTGCTAAAGATTCTGCTATAACACCAAATTCACTTAAATAGTTCCATGAGTGCCAGTGCCATATTTCTAGCTAGAAATAACAGCAGTATTTCCTCAGTTCACAAATATATTTTCAAGGATTGTTTCTCCCAAGAGGTCTGAACAGTTATCCTTTATATTAAACTTTTTGGTCACATAACCTCAATGACTTACCTTTTTCTCATTTCTGACACGTAGAAACATTGAAAAACACAACCTTGTTCACATAGCATTTCAGTTTTCTTGCCATAGTAACATGAACATTTTTGAGTTTTAAAGTCTCTGAACTCTCAGAAGACATTTGGAAAAGACAAAATACATAAAAGACAATGCAATATGAGAAAAGACTTTTCTGGGAAAATTAGGGCAACTGAAACATAAATGATAGTATGGGAATAATTTTACTTCTTTCTTGAAAACACGTACAAAATTACCAGGGCAAAATTTTGAAAGGAATCATAGAGTAAGATTCAACAAATGAAACCATTGAAAAATGTTTATTTAGATCTTGTATAAAATGATCAAAATACACAGCTTTCAAAGATTCACACTTCATTAGTAAACTGGATACTGAAAGAAGAATGCAGAATGAATTGGGTGATACAATTGTATGCATGTGTGAAAATGTGTTTATTTATTTATGTCTCTTAACATATCATTTTAGTTACTAGAAGAAAAGATTCATCTTTCATGAAGCAGACACCCACAAATTATCAGTAGAGCAACCTATTTCATATTCTCTAACTTCACATCAATCTGTGACCAAAACGGAGCAAAGTAAATCAACAAGTTCATTTACCAAATGTTTTTAAAACCTTTTCTAGAATACCTGTCATTAAACTAATAAAAGGTGAGATAGTCTGGTAATTATTATGTTGTTATATATACATTATAAATCTATATTTTGTACTTATAACTATATAAAACATTTTTGCAGAATGTGTTATGGCTTTTAACAATTTCTAAAAGTTTAACAATGATGAAAATTGGCATTCATCTTCAGGATATGTATATGTGTGTGTGTGTGTGTATATATATATATATATATACACATATATACATTAAAAACATTTTCAGTGAACTTTACGTGATATCACTTAGTTTTTTTATTACTAACAAAATGTCGTAATATAAAATTATACTAAGTGTACAGTTAGGTTCGTATTACAGATACTTAAGTATATTTAAAGAAGAATAGGCGTAAGTATACAAGAGAAATAGTAAAGTTCTTAAACTACAGCATCTATTAAAATATATATACTATACATTCTATATAGATTCTAGTAATTCAGATATAAAATAAAAATTTCAGTAATTTTAGGGCTATCAGTTTTAAGACTTGAATCTGACTCCACATGTGTACCATTATTCTAATTCACATACACTTTTATAATTAATAAAATTTTGTAATACCTAATAAACAGCATAAATGCTTCTGAAGACATGACTAATTTGAACCTATATTGTAATAAGATCAGTGAATTATAATTCAATAATATTTATATTGTTAGATAACCTTACACCAAACATTATGAAACTTATACCAAAATATCATGAAAATGTATTTAGATTACATTGCTTTCTGAGAATATTTACCATGAGTTTTTAAATAATGTAGATGATCATTTTATTAATGAAATTTTAGTCTCTTGGCCAGCCTGGTTAAATCTTGAAATAATCACATTCCTATGTAACACTAATGGGAAACCATTGTAGTAGTTATTTAGTAGATTGACTAATAGTTTATATGATTATGATGATAACTACTTGTGAAGTAGCGAAGTGGTTTACTCTCAAGATTCCCTCTCCTCCACCCCATCTATTCTCAAATCTCAGTTCTGTTTGTAATATACATTTTGCAACAGGAATGGAGCCTGAAAGAAACCTTGACTATTTTGTCTTGAATTTTTTAATAAATGGGTTTTAACACTCTAGAGAAGTGTTTTATTAATTTTTGGAAGCCAAAAAAATGATGAATGAATGAAATATGTGAATAGTAAGGGTAGTTGCAGACATAGAAAACTTGAGAAATGGAGAAAAAGCTCTTGAATAGAGATAATCTGGTTAGGAATATTATGATGATAGAAATATGTCGGAGTGGGGTCACCAATGAGACAGCAAATGAAAGAATTTGGAAAAGAGCATGGAAATTAGAAATGCTCCATATATACACATGGTAGTGATTCAGTAACCAGTTAAATATAGGTTACAAGCTTAGCTAGTCACTATACTACTTAAGAGAGATGTCCATGATTTTTTTTTACAGTGAAATAAGAAAAGATATTTGGAAGATAAATTTGATTTTAGTCATATACAGTGGAGCTCTTTTTTTTTTTTTTTAATCAGTTTAGTAATACCAAATAGCAGGGTCTGAATGTAACACCTTATTTATACTTTTAGAGCCATGGGATTTTGCAAACTAGGCTGTATTTTCATGCTGAAAGACAGACATTATACTGTGCTAAAGCAAGAACAGATAGTCTTTGGGTATCTCATCACATAATAAAGTAGGGTTAATTAACTGCTCTTTAGAGAACAGCAAAGGAATGAGGGGTGAAAAAAAATAAAAAGAAAATGCAGTCACCCTAGTGAAGCAAAATGCTAGTAATCTCTAACATTACTTTAATAAACTGTCACTTTCTTAGCATTAAGTAGTAACCTATGGCACTTAGAAAGTCAATGTGACTCACATGAGTTCACTCTAGAAAACTATTTATTCACCCTGGACTACATCAGGATCAGGACCTGAAAATGTATAGCTTTCACTCTAATGCAAAGTTCCTCAATAAAATCATATTCCATCCCTTGGGGAAGAATAACTTTAAAAGGTTAAGAAGATGATGGTGGAGCCATTCATTTAGAAAGTTGAGTTCAATTAGGACTTTAAGCTATGTTAAAAAGATAGGTCATTGACTTAAAACTGTAATATTTTGTGCTACATAATTTATACACTTGTTTATAAGTAGAAAACATTTATAATATTTCAGTGGAAGCCAAAATTAAAGGCAGAAATATAGTAATTCCACTATGATTGATCATTATCTCCAAAACTTGCATAAAATTATGTGACACAATGTGAAAGAAATGTGAAAACATAGGGAATACATGTCATTGAGAGGTATTATGTATCCTTCATTCCAGAATGTATTATATTCTTAAAGTATAAGCAAATGAAACAAAAATCAATCGAAATCTTAATAAGTAACTGATGTGAAATAAAACACATTAAGCAGTTACAGTCTCATGCTAACTGATAATATATTAGTCTCTGTGAAAAAGGGACATGTATTAACCATAATTTTTATTTAAACACCAATAAATGTGTAAAAAGTTATGTTAAACAGTTAAATAAAGTTTTATTTTCAAAAATTTAATCCATCAAGATGGATGGGAGCCAGGACTAGATTGCAGCTATAACTCAGATGGACAGAGCAGGATGTGGAGGCTCGCATTGTGAATTTTGCCCCAGAATGACTGCAGGAATATCGGGAATCCTGAGAGTACCCACAGACCCTATGAAGGAAGCAGATTGCTCCTGCAGGGCCCCCAAGACAGCCCAAATACTGTAAGTGCCCAGGCTGTGAAAGAGGG
The DNA here is from genome assembly GCF_001698545.2 of Rhinopithecus bieti. NCBI lineage: Eukaryota > Metazoa > Chordata > Mammalia > Primates > Cercopithecidae > Rhinopithecus > Rhinopithecus bieti. The sequence goes on along the minus strand of NW_016810869.1, from coordinate 1,476,759 downwards.
AAAGGGAGATCCTTCACCCGTGAATACACACCCTGCTGGGGAAACTGAAGGTCTAGTCTATGGGAGAAGATTCTGATCTTACCTGGAACTGTGTGAATTTAGAAAGTTAAGCAAAATACAGAGGTAGAGGAAGCAGTGTCCATTCCTGCTTGGACTAAGGGGAGGATGCAAATCCTGCAGGTAGAATCCACGGGCTGGGGAAGCACTAAAGCCCTACTTTCTTTTGCAGCTGGGAAGTGGGTTAGCCAGGAGTAAGTTCTCAGGCCTGCTTGCCCATTGCCTGGAAACAGACTTGGTGCTATTATGGGGCCATGGTAGGAGTGAGACCAGCACTTCAGATTGCGTGGGAGCTGGGTGAAGCCTGTGACTCCCGGCTCTTCCCCACTTTCTTGACAACCTGCACAACTCGGCAGAGGCAGCTATAATCCTCCTAGGTACATAACTCCATTGTCCTGGAAATCTTGCCCTCATCCCCCATAGCAGCGGCAGTAAGACCCGCCCAAGAAAAGTCTGAGCTCAGACACGCCTAGCCCTGCCCCCACCCAGTGGTACTTCCCTACCCATCCTGGTAACTGAAGACAAAGGGCATATACTTTTGGGAGTTGTAGGGCCCCACCCACCATGGGTTCCTCTCTATATTACCACAGCTGATGTTCTCTGGAAAGCACCATTTCCTAGCAGGAGGCCAACCAGCACACAAAAAAGAGCATTAAACCACCAACGTTAAGAACACCCACGGGGTCCATTTCACCCCCTTGCCACCTCCACCAGAACCGGTGCTGGTATCCACGGCTGAGAGACCCACAGATGGTTCACATCACAGGACTCTGTGCAGACAACACCCAGATTAGCTCAGAGCCTGGTAGACTTGTTGGGTGGCTAGACCCAGAAGGGACAACGATCACTACATCTCAGCTCTCAGGAAGCCACATCCATAGGAAAAGGGGTAGGGCACTATGTCAAGGAAACAACCCATAGGACAAAAGAATCTGAACCACAGTCTTCAGACCTTCCCTCTGACATAGCCTATCCAAATGAGAAGAAACCAGAAAACCAACTTTGGTAATATGGCAAAACAAGGCTCTTTAACACCCCAAAACATCACACTAGCTTACCAGCAATGGATGCAAACCAAGAAGAAATCCCTGATTTACCTGAAAAGGAATTCAGGAAGTTAGTTAGTAATCTAATCAGGGAGGCCCCAAATAAAGGTTAGCCCAATGCAAGGAAAAAAAAAAAAAAGACAGAAAAAAGAATAAGAAAATATGAATAAAGCCTCAGAGTAGTCAGGGATTATGTTAAATGACCAAACCTAAGAATAATCAGTGTTCTTGAGGAAGAAGAGAAATCTAAAAGTTTGGAAAACATATTTGGGGAAATTAATTGAGGAAATACTCCCTGGCTTTGCTGGAGACCTAGATATCCAAATGCAATAAGCGCAAAGAACACCTGGGATGATCACCAAAAGATCATCACCTAGGCACATTGTTATGTGTTATGCCAATGCATAGGTCATCTAAAGTTAAGACAAAGGAAAGAATCTAAAGAGCTATGAGACAAAAGCACCAGGTATCCTACAAAGTAAAATCTACCAGATTAACAGCAGATTTCTCAGCAGAAACCCTACAAGCTACAAGGAATTGGGGCCTTATCTTCAACTTCCTCAAACAAAACAATGATCAGCCAAGAATTTTGTATCCAGTGAAACTAAGCATCATATATGAAGGAAAGATACAGTTTTTTTTTCATAAAAACAGATGCTGAGACAATTCACCACTACCAAGCCACCACTACAAGAACTCTTAAAAGGAGCTCTCATTCTTGAAACAAATCCTTGAAACACATCAAAACAGAACCTCTTTAAAGCACAAATCTCACAGCACCTATAAAACAAAATACAATTTAAAAACCGAAAACCAAACCAAAACAAAAGAACAAAAAAACAAGGTACACAGGCAACAAATAGCATTATGAATGGAATGGTACCTCACACCTCAATATTAACAATGAATGTAAATGGCCTAAATGCTCCACTTCAAAGATACAGAACTGCAGAATGGATAAGAATTCACCAACAAAGTATCTGCTTCCTTCAAGAGACTCACCTAACACATAAAGACTCACATAAATTTTAAGTAAAGGGGTGAAAAAAAGACATTTCATGCAAATGGACACCAAAAGTGAGCAGGAGTGGCTATTCTTATATCAGAGAAAAACAAACTTTAAAGCAACAGCAGTTAAAAATGGCAAAGAGGGACATTATATAATGGTAAAAGGTCTTGTCCAACAGGAAAATATCATGATCTTAAACATATACGCACCTAACACTGGAGCTCCCAAATTGACAAAAGTTACTAATAGACCTAAGAAATGACACAGACAAGAATAGTGGGGGGCTTTCATACCCCACTAACAGCACTAGACAGGTCATCAAGACAGAAAGTCAACAAGGAAACTGGATTTAAACTATACCTTGGAACAAATGGACTTTAACAGATAAATACAGAACATTCCATCCAACAGATGCAGAATACACATTCTATTCAACAGCACATGGAACTTTCTCCAAGATAGACCATATCATGGGCCACAAAACGAGCCTCAATAAATTTAAGAAAATTGAAATTATATCAAGCACTCTCTCAGAACACAGTGGAATAAAACTGGAAATCAACTTCAAAAGGAACCTTCAAACCTATGCAAATACATGGAAATTAAATAACCTGCTCCTGAATGATCACTGAGTCAAAAACGAAAGGATGGAAATTCAAAAATTCTTCAAACTGAATAACGATCATGACACAATCTATCAAAACCTCTGGGATACAGCAAAGGTGCTGCTAAAAGGAAATTTCATAGCCCTAAATGCCTACATCAAAAAGACTGAAAGAGCACAAACTGACAATCTAAGGTCATGCCTTAAGGAACTAGAGGAATGAGAACAAACCAAACCCGAACCCAGCAGAAGAAAGAGAAGAAAGGAAATAGCCAAGATCATAGGAGAACTAAATGAAATAAAAACAAACAAAAAATACAAAAAAAGGAAATAAAAAGCTGCTTCTTTGAAGAAATAAATAAAATTGATAGACCATTAGCAAGATTAACCAAGAAAAGGAGGGAGAAAATCCAAATAACCTCGGTAAGAAATGAAATGGGAGCTATTACAACTGACACCACAGAAATACGAAAGCTCATTCAAGGCTACTGTGTTAGTGTTCTCTAGAGGGACAGAACTAATAGGGTCTGTATTAATTAATATAAATATATATTAATCAAAATATACTATATAAATAAATATAAATGTATTTATATAATAAATATATAAATATATATTTATATAATAGATGCTATAAAGATACAATATTTATACATCATATATTACATAAACATAAAGGGGAGTTTATATAAATATAAAGCAGAGTTTATTACGTATTAACTCACATGATCACAACATCACAAAATAGGCTGTCTGCAAGCTGAGGAGCAAGGAGAGCCAGTTCAAGTCCCAAAACTGAAGAACCTAGAGTCCGGGGTTCCAGGGCAGGAAGCATCCAGCAAGGGAGAAAGATGTAGGCTGGGAGATTAGGCCAGTCTCCCCTTCTCACATTTTTCTGCCTGATTTATATTTGCTGGCAGCTGATTACATGGTGCCCACAAGATTAAGGGTGGATCTGCATTCCCTAGCCCGCTGATTCACACGTTAATCTCCCTTGGCAATACCCTTACAGGCACATCCAGGGTCAATACTTTCTAGCCTTCAATCCAATCAAGTTGACATTCAATATTAACCATCACAAGTCCACCCCTTGTCAAGCTGAACCCACACACATCTCCTGAGATCATACATAATCTTCAAATGAAGACAATAATAAGGTCATAATTACACCTAACATAATACAACTATCCTTTGTACAACCGGAAACACACCAACTCCCAACCCAAACACTATTACGTAAGTTAACAATACTTAAATGCTGATATGAACTCAGTAAATCTTATGTCATATGATAAAGGAAAAGGAAATAAAATAAAGATATTTTCTTCATACAAGTGTATACATGTACAAACATATTTTTAGCAAAAGAAGGAGGAAATACTCATGACAATCGCAGTCCCCATTTCTGCAGCTGGTCATGTGGTCATAGTTGACTACTTTCTTCTACTGCCTATTCTGTATTTCTTTGCCTTCAGCAAGCACCTCAGCAGGTCGTGATACTTTCCTGGTGGAGTGACCCAAACCTTCACTCCTGAGGGGTCTGGACCATTTGTAGTCCTGCCTGGATTGGGCTGTTGTAGTTTCCATTGACCTTAATCACAGGGAACGGTAATACTAAGAGACACCCAGATGGATCTCCTGTATTCCATGCATACTGTTCTTTACCTCTGTTGTGGAGTAGTGGACTGATTTCATCTGATAGTCTGGGTCAATCACCCCAACCAACACTGTAACTCCCTTCTTAACTTGTTAGCTTAAAGGTAGGAGGAGCCCAAAGTGTACAGGTGACAATCTTAACTTCTAGTTCAATGGAATTGTTGCTGTACCTCCTGGTGGCAGTGTTCCTCCCTCTGGAACTAAGGCCTCTAGGTCAGCAGAATGTAATATCACAGTAATAGGAAGCAAATATTTTGCTAGTGGATCACTAGAGGTGATGGTGTGGGTGCCACTTCCACTTTTACCCCTTGATTCCTGGACCCATGAATCCTGGCTATGGGAGAAACAGTACAGTACATTGGATGCTGATTCAGAGCATACACAGCCTTCTGGATAACTTTGCCTCAGTCCTGCAAAGTATTGTCACCTAGCTGGTGTTATAATTGTGACTTCGAAAGGCTATTGCACCGTTCTATCAATTCAGCTGCTTCAGGATGATGGGAAACATGGTGAATGTAACTTTGGTTACTGGTACCAAAACAGAGATACAGACCAATGGAACAGAACAGAGCCCTCAGAAATAATACCACACATCTACAATCATCTGGATCTTTGACAAACCTGACAAAAACAAGAAATGGGGAAAGGATTCTCTATTTAATAAAAGATGCTGGGAAAACTGGCTAGCCAGATGTAGAAAGCTGAAACTGGATCCCTTCCTTACACCTTATACAAAAATTAATTCACGATGGATTAAAGACTTAAATGTTAGACCTAAAACCATAAAACCCTAGAAGAAAACCTAGGCAATACCATTCAGGACACAGGTATGGGCAAGGACTTCATGACTAAAACACCCAAAGCAATGGCAACAAAAGCCAAAATTGACAAAGGGGATCTAATTAAACTAAAGAGCTTCTGCACAGCAAAAGAAACTACCATCAGAGTGAACAGGCAACCTACAGAATGGGAGAAAATTTTGCAATCTACCCATCTGACAAAGGGCTAATATACAGAATCTACAAAGAACTTAAATAAATTTACAAGAATAAATCAACCCTATCAAAAAGTGGGCAAAGTATATAAAGAGATACTTCTCAAAAGAAGACATTTATTTAGCCAACAGACACATGAAAAAATGCTCATCATCACTGGTCATCAGAGAAATACAAATCCAAACCACAATGAGATACCATCTCATACCAGTTAGAATGGTGATCATTAAAAAGTCAGGAAACAACAGGTGCTGGAGAGGATGTGGAGAAACAGCAATGCTTTTACACCGTTGGTGGGAGTGTAAACTAGTTCAACCATTGTGGAAGATGGTGTGGTGATTCCAAAAGGATCTAGAACTAGAAATAACATATGATCCAGGGATCCCATTACTGGGTATATACTCAAAGGATTATAAATCATGCTACTATAAATACACATGCACATGTATGTTTATTGTGGCACTATTCACAACAGAAAAGACTTGGAACCAACCCAAATGTCCATCAATGATAGACTGGATTAAGAAAATGTGGCACATATGCACCATGGAATACTATGCAGCCATAAAAAAAGATGAGTTCACGTCCTTTGTAGTGACATGGATGAAGCTGGAAATCATCATTCTGAGCAAACTATCGCAAGAACAGAAAACCAAACACTGCATGTTCTCACTCATAGGTGGGAATTGAACAATATGAACACTTGGACACGGGGCAGGGAACATCACACACTGGGGCCTGTTGTGGGTGGGGGGATGGGGGAGAGATAGCATTACGAGAAATACCTAATGTAAATGACAAGTTAATGGATGCAGCAAACCAACATGGCACACGTATACATATGTGACAAACCTGCACGTTGTGCACATGTACCATAGAACTTAATGTATAATAAGAAATGAGATAATTCTACAGCAGTGAATAGAAGATTGTTTATGGGAGCATGGACCAGGGTGATATTCATGAAAGGAATAAGAAATTATCCAATCTGGCCGGGCGCGGTGGCTCAAGCCTGTAATCCCGGCACTTTGGGAGGCCGAGACGGGCGGATCACGAGGTCGGGAGATCCAGACTATCCTGGCTAACATGGTGAAACCCCGTCTCTACTAAAAAATACAAAAAAACTAGCCGGGCGAGGTGGTGGGCGCCTATAGTCCCAGCTACTCAGGGGCTGAGGCGGGAGAATGGCGTAAACCCGGGAGGCAGAGCTTGCAGTGAGCTGAGATCCGGCCACTGCACTCCAGCCTGGGCGACAGAGCGAGACTCCGTCTCAAAAAAAAAAAAAAAAAAAAAAAAAAAAATATCCAATCACAAATATATTTTGAAAGTAGAGCAAACAAAGGCTTCTCAAAGGGTAGATATGAGGTAGACAAATGAGAAGTCAAGCACAAATGTTTGGTGTTTGGACATAGTTACTACATAACTGAAGTTACAATCAACTGAAATGAGGAAGAATCAAGGTATAGGAAATTTAAAGGTGATCAAGAACTCAATTTGAGGCATGCTACATGGGATATATTTTGTTGCAGGTCTCAGCAGATATATAGAGAAGTAATTTGTATATGCAGTCTGAAGTTCACAAGAGATGTTTTATTGGCCTTATGAACTTAGAGAATACCGACACAAAGATGGCATTTAGAGCAATGAAACTGGATGAACTGAACACTAAAATAAGAATAGGTGAGAGGAGAAGAATTTAGTTTAGAAGTCTGTAATACCTCAAAGTTAAAAAAGGGAGATCACAAAAATATTGAGAAAGTGCAACCAGGAAATAGATGGAAAACAAAAGTATATTAGTGTCCTGGAATGAAGTAAAAATATGGAACATGAGGCCAAGCACGGTGGCTCACACCTGTAATCCCAACACTTTGGGAAGCCGAGGTTTCCAAATTATAAGCTGGATTTTATAAGGTAACAAATAATAGGTATGACAAAAGTAGAAAAAATGGGATAGGTAATTGTTATTATATTGTCATAAAAGCAGAGCATTTGTGAAAAAGGAGGCTTGAAGGGTGAAGTAAAAATTAGTAAAAAATGTCATGAAGGAAATAAGCAAAGGAAATAGCCTAGCAAATATAAAGTATCAGATAAGAAGTGGTGCAATATTTACTCTAAATATACTTCAATATATTATTTTATTAATGAATATTATTAGCATTTGAATAAATGCTAAAATTAATAAAGTGATACATAACTGAGAAAGTCATAGAGAAATTAAAACAAAATAGTAAAAGTATTTGAATAAACCAAGATAAAGCAGAAAGAAACACTGGAAAACAAAACAGAGGGGGCAAAATTAAAATAAAAACAACATTGTAGACATCTACCAAGCCTTATAAATCATATATATATATACATAAATTATATATAACTGTAAGGAGACTTCAGTAGAAATGGTGGAAAAACAACCTCCAAATTCTTTCCTCCATTAAAGCAGTAAAATACTGCCAAAATTGTAATAAGTAACTTTTTTCAAACTTGGGAAATTGACTAAAGTCTTGCAGCATTCCTGGGATGTACAGAACAAAATGTATATAAAAAAGAAAATGTATATAAGAAAATGTCTGAATCTTCATATCTTCAAAATGAACTTTGAGGTATGTTAATTTGCTCTATTCCCATCCCTCTACCTCCACTGCAGCCTTGAAAACCAAGATCTCCAAATCAAAGTCAAAATCAGCAGCCTGGTAGCCACTGGAGGGAGCAGAATTGAGCGGGAGTTCCTTCAAGCTACATGCCCCTAAAATTCTAATTATGTGAACTCTGTGATGGTTCCTTGGAAGACCCCACTCTCAAGTTTGTTGTTATTTGATCTGACTCAGAATTTACCTAATGCAAATAGCTTTCACCAAAGAGGTTTTTCAAAAACAATCAGAGGAAATTCTTGAAAAGCAAAACTTCCTGGAATGATGAATAACAAAACAAAAAATAGAATAACAAAAAGCTTAAAAGGAAAAGCTAGGGAATTAGTTTATAAGGAACTTTTAAAAGCTCTGACATATTTCAGAAAATCCAGAAGTCACAGGCGCGTGTATGCTTTGCAAATATCTGGAGAAGTAATTAAAGGTTAGAAAAGACATACAAGGAACATAGATCTAACTTCTAGTTAAACTTGAGGTCGTTGCAAGCAGAAATGTATGGCAAAGGTGGAGTTATAAACTTTCCAACTGAGTGTCAAAGGTATACCTCAGCATATACAACACTGCCCCACAGTAAATACTAGTATATATATTGGTTCCAGATATTTAAAAATCTCTGTCAAATCATTAACTCACTGATAATTAAGGCAAGCTGAGACTTCCACAAGCAAACACAACCAGAAATAAAGATTTTACAAAACTATTGCAGAAAACTCATTAAACAAACAACAAATGCAGCAACCACAAACACCATAGAGAAGGGAGAATCTGATTTCCAGATTTGCCACATTATAATATTTAATATGCCTAGTTCTCAGCAAGGCATATTAAAGAAAGGAAAACCTATAACACATACAATGGAATAAAAGTGATTAATAGAAATTAACTGCATATGAGGAAGTCTGAGAATAACACTTACTAGATAAAGGCATCAAAGGGACTACTATAAATTTGTTTAAAGAATTAAAGAAGACAATGTATAAAGAATTAAAGTATAAAGACAGTATCTCATGAAATAGAAAAAATCAATAATAAAATAAAAATTATAAGATACAACTAACATATCTGAAATAGAAAAGCATAATAATGGAAATTGAAAACTTACTAGTGAGGCACAACAACGGATTTAAGAAGGCAGAAGAAAGAAACAGCAACATTGAAAAGAGGTCAACTGAGATTATTTACCCTAATAAACAGAAAGGAAAAAGAATGCCAAAAAGTAAACAGCATATAAGACACCACTAAGCCTAAGAACGTATGAATAATGGGAGTCACAGAAATAGAGGAGAGAGAAAAGGAGACAGAAAGAACATTTGAAGATATAAAGCCCCAAAACTTTCTCTATTTTATAAAAACCATAAATCTACATTCTAATAGCTCAATGAACCTCAAGTAGAATAAACTAAAAGGGATTCATGTTGATACACATCGCTATCAAACACCTAGAAGAGAAAACAAAGCCAGAATCCTGAAAGTAGCAAGAGAAAAGAATCTTGTTACCAGCAAGACATTGTCAATAAAATCAACAGGTGATTTCTAATAAGAAACCAGAGAAGCTAGGAGCAAGTTGAATTATATATTCAACATGCTGAAAGAAAAATATTATCAACTAAAAGTTCAATATCTAGCAAACTAGCTGTTAAAAATGATGGACAAATTACAATGTTCCTAGACAAACAAAAGCAGAATTTTTTTGCAAGTAGATTTGCCCTCCAAGAAATACTAAACAGAGTTTTATAGGCAGAAAGGTTGTATTCCAACACCTTACGAGCAGAAGTTAACTGGAAGTAAAGCAAAAGCCTAAATGTAATAGATAAAATAATAAAACTCTTAAAATGAAACACAAATGTAAATCTTTACAACATTAGAATAAGCAATGCTTTGTAACTATGATGTCAAAAACAGAGGCAAATACAAATATAGATAAAATATATACATTAAAACTGATGTGCTTCAAAATGTGCTAACAGAAAAGTGAAAGTATGACTCATAGAGTGGGAGACAATATGTACAAATTATTATATCTGATAAGGATCTAGTATCTAGAATATATAAATAGCCCAACTCAACAATAAGGCAAATAGCCTAATTAAAAAGGAATGCAGAATTTGAGTACACATTTCTCAAAAGAAGATATGTAAACAACAAATAAAGATAAATCAACATCATTAGTCATTACAGAAATGTAAATGAAAACCACAATCAGTTGCCACTTCACAGTCATTAGGAGAGCTAACATTTTTAAAAGATGTAAGTATTGGCAAGGGTAAGGAAAATTTAAAACATTATACATTGCAGATAGAATTGTAAAGTGGTGTAGCCATTTTGATAAGTATTTGTCAATTTCTCAAAATATTACACATATATTTTCCCTGAAATTTACTCATAACGTATGTGAAATTCCAATTAATATACCTATGGACTTTTTAAAGAAATTAACAAGCTGATTCTAAAAGATACATGAAAATGGAAATGACCTATAATTGTCAAATAATTTGAAAAAAAAACATAATCAGCAGATTAACAGTACTTGATTTCAGGTCTCACAAGAAAATCACATTAGGATAAAATATAGATATGCAGATTAAAGGGACAGATTAGAGAGTCCAAAAATATATCTCCACACGTGTAACTGTAACTTGAATTTTAACATAGTTTTCTAATGTAATTTAAAATTTAATTTAACGTGACAGGGTAATTTAACAGAAACAAAGAGATTATTCTATCCCCAAAATTCTAATGGCAGTATGCCAGCTAAGAAAACCACTTAGTTGCAAATCCATCCAAACTTT
>NW_016810869.1:1420299-1462382 GCF_001698545.2 Rhinopithecus bieti | reverse complement strand
AAAAAAAAAAAAAAAAAAAAAAAAAAAAAAAAAGTCCATAGAGGGTAGTCATGAAAATTATTGCTAGGCCTTGAGCCCTAATCAATGAACTTCTAATATTTCTCTGGCTGAATTTCAGAATTGCTATGTACTCTTTTGTGTCTGCCATCTTGCTGTTTTTGAAAAAGAATAGCTGTATTCATTTTTCTATGCTTGTCCCAGCATTGCATTTTGTATTTTGGGGGGCAAATAACATTTCTTTGTAGCTTCACAGAACTACAGATGAAGAGAAACTATATACAAGGACATGTGCTTAAATATCTAGAATGTATAAATAGCACAACTCAGCAAAAAGGCAATTAGTCCAATTAAAAATGGACACATCAACACCCAGGCTTGAAATAGATTATGAGATTCTGGACTTTGAGATAACACTGTAATGGGATGACACTTTTGGGGTACTTGGGTGAAGAGAAGTGTATTTTGTGAGATAAACATGAATCACTGAGGTGTCAGAGGGTAGGCTCTGGTAGGCAGCCATTGGAATTACCTCTAATGTATACTGTCTCCTGTCATTTACACCCTTGTGCAATGTCGTCTTTTTGAGTTTGGGTGGGACATAGTGACTCCTTGTAATAAGATAAAAGTGATGGATGTCACTTTGAAATATAGGTTATAAAATGATATTGGCTTCTGTCATGCTTACTCCCTCTTATTATCCATCACTCTCTGTTGCTCTCTGTCTCGGAGCCCTCACTCAGGGCAGAAAGCTGCCATGCATGAGAAGCCCTAAGGAGAGGCTCACATGGCAAAAAAACTGATGACTCCAACCCACAGTCAACACGAACCTGCCCAGAGACATAGGGGTATCTTGGAAGGAGATTTTCTGCAATTTTTTTTCTTGAAATGATTGCGACCCCAGCTAATACCTTGATCACAGCCATGAGAGATCCTGAAACAGAGGCACTCAGCTAAGCCATGACTGAATTCCTGACTCTCAGAAACTGTGAGATAAGAAATGTTTGTTGTTTTAAGCCACTGAGTATTGGGGAAATAATGAATTCACCAGCAAGGTGTTAGGATGTATCTCAAAATAGTATGCTGAATTAAGTAAGCTGAACTCAAAAAAGCACATTTACTTTAGTTCTATTTGTATTCATCTATAGGCCAAATAAAACTAAGGTGTAGTTAGAGAAACCAAATCAGCAGTTGTCAGGGGCAGGAGTGCACCAATTCACTGCAGTGTATTCTTTCCTTCATTTGGTACAGTTTAGAAAGTTTTCAAATGTCTCCACATTATATACTTATTCATGGGAAATGTATCTCTACAAAATCAAGATGAAGAAATTTACATTCAAAAAAGGATTATGATATTTTTATAGCTTACTGATAAAGGAATGTGCAAATTATTTTCCATTCTGTATGTTTTGGGAACTACTGACAGAATTTTCTCTAACATGATCAAACACTTTTTACTCTCCTGTCCTTACAAAGTTATTAATTAATATCTCATACAAACTTTAGAGCCTGATTGTCACTCTTTTTCCTACTCCCCTAAAATACTTATTTTGCATTTACAATATTACCCCCTCCTCAAAAATGTCTATGTCTTAACCTACAGTACTTGTCAATGTGTTATTTTGCATGGAGAACAGGCTTTGCTGATGTGAATAATTTAAGGAGAGTTAATCTGGATTATCCAGATATGCTTAATAAAATCCCAAGAGTTGTTATAAGAGAAAAGGAGAGGAAGGAGACTCAGAAGAAACCTGTGAAGACATAAGTAGGTGTCAGTGAGAGAGAGAGAGAGAGAAAGAGAGAGAGAGAGTTGAAGATGCTATACTACTTGCCTTAACGATTGAAGAAGAGGTTACAAGGCAAGGAATTCGGGCTTCTAAAAGTTGAAAAGAAACAGAATCTCCCCTGGAGTCTCCAAAAGAAATGCAGCCCTGTTCACACCTTGATTTGAGAAATTGTGACCTCCAGGACTGTCAGATGATAAAATTATGTTGTTTTAATTGTGTCAGATATCCTGCTAAAACATTAACATATTTTAGTGCCACTTTGAAGTGTTAATCATACTCTATTTTTAAATTAAGAAACTGAATCTTATTGTTGTCAGTAAATTTGCCCAAGATTACAAAGCTGTTAAGTAATAGAATGTAGATTTGAACTCTGCTAACTTCAGAGCCTGGGCTCTTATAATTTAGTCAAATAACATTATTGTGTATGCACAAACAAAATTACTGAAAAGTCTAAATGTACAATACTTTAAATACATTTTTGCATCTTCTCCATTGGTTATATATTAAATGACCAAAATTAAGATTAAACATTATTTATATAACCCTTCTTAAGTAAACATCAACAATTAAGAGCTGATGAATTATTGTGTGATATTTATATGTGTCTTATATTTATCTTCTGATATTCATGTTCATAGTGTTTCTGATATAATTTTATATGGATATTACCTACATACATGATCATAGGATAAATAAAGGGATTCTTATCTCTGTTTCATATTTTAGCAACTATATAGTGAACAGTTACTAAGAACCAACTAACTGCAAATACTATTTAGGACTATACCATATAAAAACACGTGGAAATCCAAAGACAAATGAAATATCATTCAGAACAAGATCAGATGAGAAGTCTGAAAAAGGTAAGTAGAGCTCAGTCCCTCGAATGGCATGCTTTGTAGTTTAAAGTTTTTATGTAAAAAAGATATATCCATGCAATTATTTTAATCTAAAAAATAGGGACGAAAAAAGAGGGAAATAGCAGAAGGAAAATTGAATTTTAGAACGGTAAAACACATTGTAATTTGACTTACAAGGGGCAAGCATGGAAAAAACCTCACAGTTCAGAAGAGACTGTGAAGAAAAGTGAATCCTGTTCAGGAGCACATTAAAGAGACAACAAAATAGACGTTTTATTTAAAAAATTAGAAACATTGATTTTAGGACATAAGGAAGTAGTTGAGTCACAGAAGTATCAAGACTGGCAATTTGTTTACTATCTGAGAGACTCAGGAGGTGACATCTTTCATAGGTTAAAAGTAATATAGGAGACACTAAAATGTAGGTGAGAGTTTAAAAATAGAAGATGATATAAATATAATGATAGTTGGGGAAAACTGAGTTTTGAGCTACCTGTAAATTCAGTGTATGTGTGCAGTTGACAGACAAATGGGACATCAGAAAATAAAAGACATGAACTATAAAACCTAAAAGGATTCATACATTGTAGTTAAAGTTAAAAAAACAAAACAAACAAACAAACAAAAAAAAACGGTGGGAACACCAAGAACACATTTAAAAATTTGGAATCATAAACATTCATGAAAAGAGAAGATAAACAAGCACACACACACCTATGAAAAGGAAAGAATGGGAAAAACAAAGAGAGCACCTTCTGGAGAATTTTGGGGGACTCTACTATTTCTCTATCAAGCTAGATCCAGGGTATTAATCACTTTGGACATATTACTGGTCTTTGAGATTTACTCCAAAATAACATGGGTTTCGTGCACTGAAGAGGTGATGAAAAAGCTAACATCGATAAACACCTGCATTTTAGACCTCAGAAGCTAGGGCTCACAAATTTTGGAGCCTGGGCAGAAATACCTGGGTGGTAGGGTAACAACTATTATGGACTGAATATTTGTGTCCCCTTAAAATTTATACTAATGGGAGCTGGGCATGGTGACTCATGCCTGTAGTCCCAGCTATTCAGAAGGCAGAGGCAGGAGGATAACTTGAGCCCCAGAGGTGGAGGCTGAAGTGAGCGTAACCGAGCCACTGCACTCCAGCCTGGGCAAAAATGTAAAACCTTGTCCAAAAAAAAAAAAAAAAAAAAAAATCATATTAAGGGGAAATACTGATATTAGGTAGAAATGGAGCCTTCATGAATGGGATAAGCACTCTTATGAAAGGGACCCCAGTCTGGGCACAGTGGCTCACGCCTGTAATCTCAGCACTTTGGGAGATCGTGGTGGGTGGATCACCTGAGGTCAGGAATTCGAGACCAGCCTGATGAACATGGTGAAACCCCATCTCCACTAAAAATACAAAAATTAGCCGTGCATGGTGGTGTGCACCTGTACTCCCAGCTACTAGGGAGGGTGAGACAGGATAACTGAAATGAAGTTGAAGGAAACCAAGATCATGCCATTGCACTACAGCCTGGGTGACACAGCAAGACTCTGCCTCAAAAAAAAAAAAAAAAAAAAAACGAGAGAGAGAGAAAGACTGCCATGGGAGAGTATGCAAGTGAAGCTGTCAGTCTACAATTCAGAAAAGGACCCACAACAGAACCCAATGGACCATGCAATACCCTGATGTCGGACTTTCAACCTCCAGAACTATGAGAAATAAGTTTTTCTCTTGATAAACCAGTCAGTCTATGGTACTTTATTATACTATCCCAAATTGACCAAGAGAGGAACCCAGAGCCAAAGCTGCAGAAGCTGGAAGTCCCAGCAGGGGCAGCAGTGAATGGGAGAAGCGAATAGCCAGTGAGGGCAACGCACCAGATTGGAAAAACAGGTGGTTTTCCATGACAAGCCATGGTGAAGATGAGGAGGCTTGGAATGTTTAAGCTACTAGCTCGCTACCAACGTTGGAGAGAGAGTTGAGTGAAAGTAGTCCAGAGACAGGAACATGTCGTTTACCAGCTGTCTTAGGCCATTCTTGCGCTGCTATAAAGAAATACCTGAGACAGGGTAATTTATAGGAAAATATATTTAATTGGCTCACAGTTCCACAGATTGTACAGGAAGCATAGAGGAATCTGCTTTTGTGGATGATGAATCTGTTTCTGTGGATGCGGAATCTGCTTCTGTGGTTGCTTCGAGAGGCTTACAGTTGTGGCGGAAGGTGAGGCAGGCACAGGCACCTCGCATAGTAAAAGCAGGAGCAAGAGAAAGAGAGTCAGGGGGAGGTGCCACACACTTTTAAATGACCAGATCTCAAGAGAACTCACTATCAGGAAGACAGCACTAAGCTATGAGGGATTTGTCCTGTGATCCAAACACTACCTACCAGGCACCACTTCCATCACTGAGGATTACAATTCAACATGAGATTTAGACAGAGACAAATATCCAAACTCTATCAGTAGCTGAGGCAGATGTACATCAGCAATATAAGACAAATAAGGCCCACAGGACTACTACACATGAAAATTCAGGCTGTCTTCACAATACAACAGATTAGAAACAAATGAAAAGGAAGGCCATGTAAGGGAGAATGAAGTTGAGTACTCATAAGTTAGGGTTCACAAATTGTGGAGCATGGGCAGGAATATCTGGAAGGGAGGATGGCAATTATTATTATGATAAGGGAGAACGAAGTTGAGAAACCACTGATTTTGATCACCAAAAATGCAGATGTACAATAAGACTAAGGAATAATTATACTGTACACAAAATTATCAGAGAAATAAGGGATGGAATTAACAAGATATTCAAACAATAGGAAATCATCAAGAATGAGCAAAATTTGAAAAAAATACTATCTGGGAATAAAAAATATTAAAGGCATCAAAATTCTAGTGAGTGGATTAAACAGTAGATTTGACACAGTAAAGAAAATTAGAGTAAACTTAAACATTATGGTCACAATTGTTAGGATCAAAGCAGGACAAATGCAAGTTTTCTACCTACTCAAAAGGTTTCTTACTTTGGGCTGTCCCTACAACATTATATTACAGATTTTAAGAAACACATTCTTTATGCAAGGAGGATGATTGGCTAGAGTGGGAATACAGGAAGAGCTGCAAAGCATTGATAATGGTCTGTCTAATTCTTTATGCAAATTATGTATTTATGGGCACCCAACATTGAAGAAAGAAGGAGAAAGGGGATGGAAAGAAAGAGGGACGAATGTAGGAAGGCAGTAAAAGAGGAGAAAATAAATTCATAGAGGGAGCAATGATAGTATTATGATCAAATTCAAATGGAAGGAAAAAAGGGTTAATGACAGTGTCATACTTTGTCAGTGGGCGGTTTTAGAAAATGAGTAGATATAAAACCATTGGATTATATTACCAAAAGTAAGCCCATAGACTTCTCTTATTCAAATGACTGTTATACACAATTTTTTTCTTTTTTTTAGTTGAGTGACACCATAGTGAAATAAGACTATATAAGTGGGAGCTTTGGAGTGTGATATCTTTGTAGCACTGAACAATGTAGATGTGCTAAAAGTTTTGGTTTTCTCATTTGAAAAGTAGAGTAAAACTAATAGTCAAAATACCAATAAGAATAAAATAAAATGCCAATAAATCACTCATCATTATGTCCAGTAACAAAAACAAGTGTTTTACCATGAAGTATTACACAACATAACACTTGAGTCTCATATGTTTTTATACAAGTGTTGAGAAATAAAATGCAAATATATGGCTCACACCTGTAATCCCAGCACTTTGGGAGGCCGAGGCAAGTGTATCACTTGAGGTCAGGAGTTCAAGATCAGCCTGCCCAACATGTAAAACCCTAGGTCTACTAAAAATACAAAAATTAGCCAGGCATGATGGCACATGCCTGTATCCCAGCTATGCAGGAGAATTGCTTGAACCCGGGAGGCAGAGGTTGCAGTGAGCTGAGATTGCATCATTGCACTCCGGGCTGGGCAACAAGAGCGAAACTCCATCTCAAAAATAAAAGAAAAGCAACGGCAGCAAAAGCAAAAATTGACAAATGGGATCTAATTAAACTAAAGAGCTTTTGCACAGCAAAAGAAATTACCACCAGAGTGAACAAAAAAAAAAAAAAAAAGAAAAGAAAAAAGAAAATGCAAATACAAAGCAAAGACAACTTTACATGTATAGATGAATTTTGTTTCTCTCTCCCCAATGCATATTAACAATGACACAAGATAACAGATGGAATGTAATGCTGTTTGGGTAGGTTAGCAATTATACACAGAGCTCAGATGGATTGCTATGCCAGTACAACAAAAAGTGTCTAAACAACCCGAGCCAACCAACAGAAGACAGATTCACATGGGTTGGCCGGCCACACTGTGCTTGTGAAGAATCAGTCACTGTGTTTGAAAGAGACTTAGGGCCTGAATTGTTGGCATTCTTGCAGATGAATTAGAACAAACTAGCCTTGAGATGAAAGTTCCATTCATCCTTCATCCAAGAAGAAGTAGGTAAAGAATTGCCTAAATAAATATCTTACAGCCTTTAGTTGTCATGGAGATTGATCTTAAGTTTCTCTGAGATTTTCTTTTTTCTTTTTTTTTTTAGTTTTTGAGTAATACTGTATATGCATTTAAGTGGAATATTTGGTGCCAATTTATTTACAACATTTTCATTTTTATGCCAATAAAAGATTTTTTTTTTTTTTGCAAATTATGAGCTTAAAATCTGCAGTTGATTTATTTCTGTTAAAAGCTACTCTTACCCTCCAAACTAATTCCAGGTAGAGAAACCATCTTCTGAAGTATTTTATAGTAACCCTGGCTCACTCCAAAAATTCAGTGGAAATGTTTAGTAACTTAAGATACTTAACTATTTCTCCATAGCCCCAAAAGTTAATTTTCATGAAACTTCCTAATCTACATTGTTTCTGGCCTACCATAGGTAGCATTAACAAAGTTATTTAATAACTAAAGAATTTTCATAGGTATGACAAATGGCCTAATAAGATTTGGTGCAGCTGGATTTAGAGTTGTCATTATTGGACTGGTACAGGAACAAAGCTTGTAAATACCTGCCTGCCAGGAAATCACTTTTGTATAGAAAAGTACCATCCCTACTTGGAGTACAGGCACGAGGCTTTAGTCCAGGCTCAGGGAAGTGTGCATAAATCATTTCCAACTTGATTTTAGTAACTCTGAAAAACTTACACCTTGAACTTCGCTTAGAATCTCCAGAGTAAAATTACAAAGTATCAACCTTTGATCTGTGTCACAGCATGAAAGGTTGCTCTACTTTTTTTTATATATAAACCTAAGTTACTGCAATCATTTTTAGTCAACCTGCCTAATGAAAATGGAGTCTAAACACTTTATTGTGCACAGTCCTTTTACAGGAATTTTGATATTCTCTGAGATTTTCAAAGTAAGTTAATCTTATATCTGAAATGTTTCAGAATGCCTAGGTCCTTTTATGAATACTATTTGAGAAAAAAATAAAATTAGTAAAATCAATAGAACTTTTACTAGACAGATCAGGAGAAACAAAGAAGAGAAATTATCACTATTAGGAATGGGAGAGAGGGAAGATCATTAAATTTCTTCAAGTAGTAAAAAGGCAATAAGAGAATAATACGAATAACTTTATACTAATAAATTCAATAAATCAAACGAATGAAACCAATTCCTTGAAAGACCCAAATTACTAAACTTTAATCAAGAAGAAAAAGATAACCTGAATAGCCCGGTAAGAAATCAATTTATAGTGTAAACTTCCCCCCCCAAAAAATCTCAATAGACATGAAACACCTTTGCCAAACCCAACTCCATTTGTCACAAAAACTACAAAGTGGAAACTAAACAGAACATATTTAACCTGAAAAAGGGCAGCGATGAAAAAACTACATTGAACCTACATGATTAAATATGCGAGACTGAACTTCCCCCTCCCCGCCAATATCTGAAACACAACAAAGATAACTGCTTTCACTTCCTGTATTTCACATTTTGATGGAAGTTTTAGCCAAGGAATTAAAACAAAAGATTAACGAACAGCGTCTTTATCAGACAAGAAGAAACAGAACTACCCGAATTCACACAAACTATTGCCTGTGTAAAATTGTATTCAATCTACAAAATACTATGAGAACTTATAAATGACCTTAGTCAGGTGACAGAATACATGATCAATATAAAAAAGTGATTTTTATTGTTTTATGTATTTATTTATTTTGAGATGGAGTCTCGCTTCGTCGCCCAGGCTGGAATGCAGGGGCCTATCTGGGCTCACTGCAAGCTCCGCCTCGCTGATTCACGCCATTCTCATGCCTCAGGCTCCCGCTCCCGAGTAGCTGGGTCTACAGGCACCCGCCACCACACCCGGCTAACTTTTTGTATTTTTAGTAGAGATGGGGTCTCACTGGATTAACCAGGATGTTCTCATCTCCCAACCTCGGGATTCGCCCGCCTCGGCCTCCTAAAGTGCTGGGATTACAGGCGTGAGCCACCACACCTGGCTAAAAATGATTTTGTCTCTGTACCCTAGTAACAAATAAACAAAATTAGAAAGATAGACATATTACATAAATAATCTCCGGTTTTCCTCTTTACCAGCCTCAAAACAAGACTCAGGAAACTGTCACCACGTGGTATGGACTCTTGTTATTGTGCAAAGTCAAACTAATGAACAACTTTGGATGGTGACCCAAAAAATACAGTGGACACCACAAAAAAAAAAAAAAAAAAAATGTAAGGCTTTCCCTGTTCCTTCATGAATTGGATAGCCAATAGAAGCCCACCTCCTGATGCTGATATCTCATTCCTGGACAGAAGAATGTGAGGAAATTTAGCCTAGCTCTGCAGCTCCTATTTCCTTTTTCTACATGTGTTATGCTCAGATACCTCCTCCTTGCACTGGATCTGATGTTGGCTTCGTTTGCTGGCCAGGAAGCATATTCAAAACTCTCTTTCACAAACTATGTCTCCGCACACACACAAGATTTCACCCACCTGGCTAGGATTAAAATACAGTTTGCATTATATAAAATAAGTTTAATAATATATGTGGGAATACTTTAACAATTCTTATATTAATTCATGAGGTTGATACTATACAATTTAATAGAGGGAAAACTGAGACTATGGAAAGTTCGAAAATCTGATCCAGGTAGGACAACAAATTAATAGCAGAGAGAGACTCACATGAAGGATTCTACAACATACACATCTATCATATTAATTTTTATAGAATGATATCACAGAATATAAATTGAATAATGTCACAGATTAACTATCACAACACTGTAAATTTGGTTTTATTTTTATTTTTTTAATGAAGAAACGTAATAGCAGAGACATTAAGAAAATGGAGTTAGTTTACTGTTTTAAGTGGAGAATAAATTATTGTAACAAATAGACAGTAAAATACAATCGAACCTGAATTCTTTCTCTCATTAGAAAGCAATAGTAAGCAATCTATTGTTACCAAAGCAGACCTGCTCTCCTCAAATCATGGCTTCCATGTTTGGATATAAGACTTTCTTTCCTGATTTTGCTCTGTTCCGGCCAAGAGGGAGAAAAAGAAACAGGGACAAAGTGGAAAGAATTCAGAATTCGCCACAGTTTTCTTCTTAATGTCCTGTACCAAAGTTGCACATCTTACTTACATCAATATCCCAGGGGATAAAATTTAGCCATGGTTATACACAGCTACATAGAAGGCTCCATAGGGCCTCTTTACAGACCAGTGTGTGGAGGATGTTATTACTAAAATGTTCAACAGTTGGCAATGAGACTTTGGGTATAACTAGCAGTCTCTCATCGGGTCATAGAGCCAGTAACAAGTGGCTCATATTTGAACCCATGTTCATTTGGCCTCAAAATAAGACACAGACTAACAAGTTTAGCCCATTTTGTATGAATAATATATCAATTAATACAGGCTTCCATATAACAATGGGAATTTTAAAATTATATATCATGCTAAGAATTCAGGCATTCTTGGCAAGGATGTAGGAAGGGACTGTTAATGTCTTTCCTTAGCTTAATGTACCCTTCATTATAACCTTCTTAGAATAGAGCAGTATCTGTTTATTCCATATAGTGAGCTCCATCCACAGAATAATGCATAACTTCAAGTGAAGTCATTCATGTATTTATACACCACCTCCACTTTCACAAATATAGAAGATATTCATCATTTAACTAAACATGGATATGGATACAAACTTACCTGCTGTATTAGATATTGAACCTAACTGTATAAATCTACTTATCTATGTATTTCCTTGTCAATAGGAGACAGCAAAGAGTCCTTATTATGCCAGTATTTTTCCTGACACCATTTTCCTAATCCTTGTAAATCAGCATCTCCCTTTTACATGTTACTTTTATGTTTTGGTTTTATCAATAAATTGTATCCTGCTGTCACTTTCTTCTACATTATTGTTCACAGATATTTAAATGTATCTGTTTAGTCTATATTAAGAATAAAAAAGACAAGAAAAAATATTTTGGAAATCCTTTATACTGCTTCTAGACACTTTTTATTCTCCCTTGGTTATCTAATCTCCCAAACAGCAGAACATCTCAACCTGGTTCATGTTGATTCTTTTTTCATTTCTGCTTCAATACCTTCCCTGAGAGCAAAGTGATTTTCTATAACCAGCTGCAAATTCACTAGACACAAAATGTATTTATATTTTTCCTCTCGTTGTATTGTAATTTCTTCCCTTCTTTAACTTTTATATATGGCCACAATTTTCAGATTTTTAATAATGCCTCCTTACTTTCAAGTCACATTTTCTATTAGCTTTGGACAAAGGTTTGGTAATGGAAACTGTTATAACACTAAGAAAGGAGCCTATACTTATTAGCAAAGAATAATGCCACAGGTGATCAAATAAGGCCTTGCTGAGGTGGTTTAATATAGAATAATATGAAATTAAATACAGCAAGTCAAAGTTTTAAAACTCCTGTAGAAGCAAAGAAAAACTCACAAATAAATGTGTTATTCCAATGCATCTAATATGCATAAGGCTAGATTTATTTCCATAACCAATTTAAAACTACAATTAAAATTTTGCTCACTAATATTTTTCACAATGTTAATTATGGCTAAATATAGGCCCATAGTCCAAAATTAAATGATGTATCATTTATTAGCATATGTAAAGTGAATATTGTTATTGCAAAGAAAACATTAGTAAATTATTTTCAATCATCAAAGATGAATGCAATTATAAGAGTATTGACATTTTTAATTTCCTCAATTCCTGTGTGAAATAAAATCATGTAGAAAAAAACACTCATTTAAAATTTACATGTAAGTGCAAAAATATGTACCACTAGCCCTACAAAAGATATTAGAAAATGGAAATATGTGTATTACTTAAAAGTGTACTCCTTGAAGGATTATTACCATAATAAAAGAGGAAATGACAAAGAGCAGGTGTAAGCAGTATTGAAACTTTCACAAAATCAGGCACTATGTAAGAAAGAATCAAAAGTATTGAGAAATAAGTTCTAACTAATTTTGTGGGTTTTTTTATTACATAAATCTATATTTTACTGAAATCACTTTAACATAAGGTTTCATTACTGAGTAAAGAATGATGATTAAATGATTTGGTACCTTCATATTTTTTTTTCTTTCTCAGTGTTAGAGTTCCTAGCATACAAATTAAACACTCACAATAGTCTGAGTCCAGAGAGAATTTCAGGTGAAAACAGAAAACACAATGATAACAACAGAGAAGGGAAGATTGGTGGCAGTTCCCTTGTCTTGAATGAAAAGTGAGAGAAAACATTAAGGTCTTGACATCCATAATTTTTGGATAATTTCTGCTGTGTCAAAGGCATCCTTAATGAACATATACAGATATCATATTTCTATTATCCAGTAAATCAATTTTCTCTGGCTTTATAATCATTTATTTTCTGGAATGAAAAATACATATTCTGGCCAAAAAGTCTATTTTCAATTTAAGTGTTAAGACTAACATGGGATATAATAGGGACATATGGATGCAAAAAGAAAAAAAGCAAACACACCTGTATTAATTTGTTTTCACATTTTTACACAACACTGCCAGATACTGAGTAATTTATAAAGGAAAGATGTTTAATTGACTCACAGTTCCACATGGCTGGGGAGGTCTCAGGAAACTTACGATCATGGTGGAAGGCACCTCTTCACAGGGCAACAGGAGAGAGAATGAGTGCAAGCAGGGGAAATGCCAGACACCTACAAAACCATCAGATCTCCTGAGACTCACTCACTATCATGAGATGAGCATGGGAGAAACCATCCCCATGTTTCAATTACCTCCACTAGTTCTGCCCTTGACACATAGGGATTATGGAGATTAAAATTCACGGTGAGATTTGGGTGGGGACACAGAGCCAAACCATATCACACTTTCTACAAAGATGAGTAAGGCAAAAGGGATTTTCCTGTGTGGTGTAGTGTGGCTTGGTGGATTGTGATATGGAGAAAAGCAAATGCAAATTTATGTAATGAAAACATGTATCCTTAAGGAAAAATTCGTCTACAATGGAGGCAGGGCAGCATGATGGGAACTGGGAGCCTAACTCTGGTGGCAGAATTTCTGCATTTACATGAGCGCACTTAGACTTATTTATGCTGTGATTTGGAACAAGTTGCTTAGACTCTGATTTGTCTCCTGCACTGTAAAATGAGAATGATAGCAATACTCCCTAATTCATAGGTATGCTTGGCCAAATTCCACTGCTCATTATGTAAATGTTTCTTCTTGTTTTGATAAAAACTCTGCATGGAGAAGACATTCTAAATCTTTCTACAACTTAAGACATTGCTCAGTGTATCAGAAAAGCTAATGAGGACTAGATTTTTATTTTGTGTGACCTACACAGAGCAATAACATATCAATACTTGTGGATATAAAGTATTTGATTTCACCAAATGTCTCTCCACCCTTGGGAGAAGTTTAATACTTCGTATAGTCTGAGACTTTTAAATATGACATCTGTTTCACAGATGTAAAATGCATTTGAATGAAAGTTCTTTGCTGCTCTAAGCTGCATTAACTTTGTTTCTACCTAATTAACATGAACAAATCCTGATAAAGCCTTTTTGCTGGTCCATGTGTCACAATTAGAAATTAATCTGCTGCACTATTATGTAACATGAGGCAGGATACAGCAGTGGAAAGAACATGAACTTGAGATTGTGATAGGCTTCTTTTCACATCCCAATTCCACCAAATATTAATAAGGGACAATTAGATAAGAAGTCTGTTAACTTCTCTGAAATGGGTTCTGCAGAGAGCTGTGGATGTGGAAAGAATGGATCAAACAGAATAAAATAATGAAAGACATTAATTAACATTTATAAAACTCATATATTTCCATATTAATATATTTGATTTTTCTGCTTTCAAAGCATCAAGAGTGATAAAAATCTGCCTGATAGGATGTTAAATAACTGCCTCTCATAGTCACCTGAGCACACTAGTGGTTGTTCTTATATTCCAAACTTATTTCAACCAGGAACTCCTGGATGATAAAGCCAAACATTCCTTCCCTCAAGGAAAGCTCTGTCACCAGATGGGGACATATGTGGTTTGTAGTTTCTACCCTCTTCCCTCCCTACGGTTTTTTAGGAACAATTTGTCTCCTTCGTTGGGGCCTGCTATGAGGTGGACTCTCATCTCCATGTGTTATGATTATCCTGAAACATTAATACAATGTCTGATGTTGAGTACTATTAATTCTCATTTATATTATATAAGACAGGAAAACATTTACTATAGGAACGTGGGACTCATACAAACTCTTCGTGAGTGGTAGTGGCTACTACACATTGTAAATTATATTACCAACATTAAAATGCCCTGTATTATTTACTGAATGCCTACTCTGTACCTGATACATTTCTCTGCCCTTTACATACAAAAATCCCATAGTAGATATTACTTTCTTCATTTTATAGATGAATAAAAACATTTTATTTTAAAATTTTGTACAAAAAAGTAAATTCATTTCTTCATTCAATAACTATTTTAATACATTTTAGTTATATGCCTTGTGCAAAAAACTGGACAACTTTTTGAGCAAAATTATGCTTTTAGAAATATATAGCCTATGTTTTTTAAAGATTACAATATAGTTAAATGAATAAAATATACACAAAATAAGTTAAGAAGAGGAACAAATTCAAACAGTTTATGAGTATGTTCAAAACTTGTAGAACAGATGATAACTTGGAAACATCTAGAAAAGTTAGATTCTTATATTCTAGAACACAAGAAATCCTCTTACCATGATCTGGCAAAGTAACTCGTTCTGCAACTTGAAATTTTTAGTTAACACTATCTTTCTGATATTGATCATGTTGAGACATGAAAATTAGACTCTTGGATATGACCTTTGCTATAACAAGACTATTACATAACATTCTGTTATATAGGCATGCCACTTTTTAAAAATTCCATCTCCTTTTCTTTGATTGTTTCAATTTTTTGGCTATAAAACAATGCTTGAACTTTTTTATGCATTCCTTCTTGTGCACATGTGATTTTTTTCTCATGAGTACATTATAGAACATGAGAACCTGTACCTTTGTTAAGTACTGCAAAATTGCTCTCTCCAGTAATTCCCAATTTATATTCCACATTTAAAACCTAGCAAAGTAATCTTCATTTTTTAGAGCTTTCAAATACAATTTGTCCTATAATTCAGTGGTAAATATGAAAAAGAACGTCAAGGACTTCAGACAGGTTGTAGTTTCACACACATCTCCCCAACCACCATGGCCACCACCCATTTAATAAATGTGACTTCTTTTCTTCAGTTTTTAACTAAGTCTTTCACTTTATTGTTCCCCTCTAGTACCTTTCTCTTCATCAGAATACCAATCTCTTTCTTCAGCTGTTACAGATTTAAGCTATACATTATATAAAGGTATACGAAGGTAGATGTTAAACTGTGAAATTAAAGGACTTAAAAATCAAAGATCTCAGCAAAGTTAGAGTCCAAGCGGGTGTAGCTTCTTTCAATAACTTTCAATGTGGACTTATATTAGCTGATTCTGCACAGCCTCTCTAACCTAATTTTGTCTCAATTCACATTTCTCTAATCAGAGCCCAGCCTCTGGGCTTTTGAACTTTCTATTTCATATGCCTGCAGTGCCTTCATGGCAAATATGTGCTTGGCTCCTTCCCTTCAAATCGCTGTGTAAAGATCATGCATTAGTGGATTCTTCTCTGAACATCCTATTAAAAATAGCATCTCTGGCTCCAGAAGCCCATATCTCTCTCCCTTGTTTAATATTTTCCACATCTGTTATCACTTTTTCTTATACTATATGCTGCTTTTTATTTGTTTCTTACCTGTTTCCTATTGGAATATAAGTTTCCTAAAGATATCCTGTATTTTCTTTGCTGCTATAACCATTGTAGAAAGTATAAACTAAAAAGGAAATCCCAAGTCCCCGAACCAACTGAATGGATCCTTTCTTGATCAACAGGATCCGAGAGTAACCTAAAAAAACTAAATTCCAGGTCACAAAGGAAAGGGAAATCAAACACATCTTTTTATACCCCCCCTTTTTGGGAGTTCGGGCACAACTGACCCATATTAACATTAAAACAGAGATCATAAGACTGACAAGACAGACTCTTTATGGCAATATGATACCAAATTCCAACCTGACTCTGGTATGACATCACATGATAGATAGAAGACTCTGAAGGAAATACAGATATTTTACTCCAAAATATATTATTTTGACCTACTTTTAAATGGCTTTGCACAGCCATCGTTTATGGGGAAAATTTGCATCTGTGGAGAATCTTCATTAATACAGCAGGCCTTTCTCGGATCTAGGAGAGACTAACTAGGAGCCTGACACCTTTTAAAATCTAGAAAGACACATTTACCATCTATCCACTCTGAAGTCTGCTACCTGGTGGCTTCATCTACATAAGAAGAACCTTGGTTTCCACAACCCACCTTATCTTACCTCAAGCAATTTTTTTTCTACTGACTTCAAGTCTTTACACAAATCTTAACTCATTCAACCAACTATCAAGGAGAAAATCTTAGAATCCACCAACGACCTGTAAGTTTTTGTCCCCCAGTCCTGGAGCTTAGAGATGTCATGACTTTCTTCTTCCTCTCTAAAATATATAAAACCAAACTGTAACACAACCACCTCAGGCACACATTCTCAGCACTTCTTGAGACTATTCCTGGGGTATATAGTCACTCATATTGGCTGGACGTAAACCTCTTCAAATAGTTCACAGAGTTTGAGTTTTTAGTCTATAAAAGAATAGTATCTGTCATAGAATATGAGATGATAAATATTTTTTAAATGAATACATGTTTCCAGCTTTCAGGACTGAGCAATCACGTAATATTTTTCAGGTTGAGGGACATAAAGCTAATTACACAATTAGTGCACTGCCCAGCACATAGTAGCCACTCAATATATGCATCTGTAGTCCAGGTGCAGTGGCTCACACCTATAATCCCAGCAATCTGGGAGGCTGAGGTGGGCGGACCACCTGAGGTTGGAGTTTGAGATCAGCCTGACCAACATGGAGAAACCCCATCTCTATTAAAAATACAAAAAATTAGCCAGGCGTGGTGGTGCATGCCTGTAATTCCACCTACTCGGGAGGCTGAGGCAGGAGAATCGCTTGAACTTGGGAGGCAGAGGTTGGGGTGAGCCAAGATCGTGCCATTACACTCCAGCCTGGGCAACAAAAGTGAAACTCTGTCTCAAAAAAAATAAATAAATAAAATAAAATAAAAAATAAAATAATATATATATATATATATAGTATATATATATCATATAATGATATATCTGCTAAAATGCCAGAATAAAATTAGGTAGATCACGCGAGGGTTTCATGCAAGCATTAAATGAGTAACATAAAATAAAATGTATATAATATATAAAAACACTTATCTTAGGCTGTTAGTAGACATGCAATATAAATGGCTTGGCCTTTATTGTCTAAAATCTTGAAAGGACTAAAACTAATTTAATTTACATGTTCAGCTAAGTGTTTATTAAATTGAATGGACGATTTAAAAAAGACAAGGCAATGATTGTTAAAAGTAATTTTAGGCCGGGCCGGGCGCCGGTGCTCACGCCCTGCTAATCCCGCACTTTGCGCGAGGCCGAGGCGGGTGGATCACAAGGTCAGGAGATTGAGACACATCCTGGCTAATACGGTGCAAACCCCATCTCTACTAAAAATTACAACAAACTAGGGCCGGCGAACGGTGGCGCGGCCGCTCTGCCTAGTCCCAGCTACTGCGGAGAGCTGAGGCAGAGAATGGCATGAACCGGACGAGGCGGAGCTTGCGCCAGTGAGTGGAGATCGGGCCCTGCCACTCCAGTCTGGGCCAACAGAGCCGAGACTCCATCTCAAAAAAATAAATAAATAATAAATTAAATAATAAATAAAATAAAAAATAAAATAAAATTAGGCCCAACTATGAACTTTGAAGCCAGCAGTAGGAGTTACAGTAATGACGACATATTCTGAAATGGTACAAAGGTGATTTACAAATTATTATTTCATTTTATGCCGCCATTTTAAAACATTCCTGCAATGAATACATATATTACTTGATGCATATAAAAATGAATAGCATAAATATAAATCTTTATATTGAGGCATGCCATCACTAACATAGTTCTCACATTTATATTCAGCAATAATGAATAATTTTATATTTAAATCCAGGAACTCAGCAATAATGCTACTCAATTTCTGATTTTGTATTTCAGTAAAGTCCAATAACTCAACAATAATGAATATTCAATTTTTTAATTTCTAAAAGCAGTACACCCCAAACTTGCTATTTGATATGTTAGTTTACTTTGTATTTGGTTTTAGAGAAATAAAGTAATTGCTTCACCTCCATTTTTAGGCTAATCTACTGAAGTGAAAATATTATTTTCTAATTTGTTAATGAGCTTTAAGGCTGCTATCCCAATATGGATAAATCAGATCTACAAGATATTGACCTATATCTTCAATCAGCTTCCTTGAATATACAGAGTACTAGACCTAAAAATAAAAATAATATCATGGAATAGGCTTTTACTAGTTCTAAAGTATCATTCTTCAATGTTCCTGATAATATATTCTTGAACTCTAATTCTTCCATGTCTTCACCACACTCTTCATTGATATGACACTTAACCACACATTTTACATTGGACACAGCATTAATGTGCACCTAGAGAAAATCCTAGAATCTTAGTGGGTTACCACTAGAAAGCCATTCTTTAGTTCTAACTTACAAAAAGTCCAGTGTCTGTGTGCTGGCATGGCTAGGGGGTATGTGTTAGGGTAGGGGCGCTGCAGTTGTACGGTAATGGATTATGTTCCAACTCCTTCCGTGTTGGCTTTGCTAACCTCTGGGATCTGCAGACCCTTAGCTGGAAACTAAATTTCACAAGCCAGAGAAAGACATGAGAGAGGACAAGATCCCCTGCAGATGGGTCATTTGAAAGAAACTGGTACAACTGGAAGTAGGACTGGGAAATGCTGGCTGAGAAGGTACCTCTACAGAAAGGATTTGCAGAGAACTAGCTGTGTCTTCACAACTATTCCACAACTGTGAGATATCTTTGCCTTGCCCTGAACTCAGAGTCATTTTATTTTTGTGTATATCAAATTAGGACAGTGTCTGGCAGAGCCGAGGCAGGGGGATCATGAGGTCAGGAGTTCAAGACCAGCGTGGTCAACATAGTGAAACCCCATCTCTACTAAAAATAAAAAATTAAGCTAGATGCGGTGGAATGTGCCTGTAGTTCCAGCTACTTGGGAGGCTGAGGCAGGAGAATCGCTTGAACCTGGGAGGCAGAGGTTGCAGTGAGCCTGGACCATGCCATTGCACTCTAACCTGGGCAACAGAGCGAGACTCTGTCTCAAAAAATAACAACAAAAAATTGTTTAATGAATGAGCAAGTCTTTTAATCTTATTATTTTTATAGTTATCTGAAACTATAAGCATGTGTTTCCATAGGAAGATACATGTGCATATAAGAAGACTAAGTCATTGTGACCCAAGCTTGAATCTAAGACCATGTAACAAACAGAAAAGATAAAAGTTAATCATGAGACGTAAATAAACAATAACTAAAGTAAACAAATCAAGCAAGGAGAGAGAGAGAGAGAAACTAAGTACAAAAGCAACATCTGATGAAAATCCAACATAGAATTTAAAAAAAAATAATGGATGTTAGATGCCACCACCAAGTGTCCAATGAATAGCAGTAACTTCCAGTAATACATATATATGTTTACATGTATACATATATGTTTACATGTGTATATAAGTATACATGTCTATATATACTTATAAAATCACTGAATAAAGAATAATTAACTCCTTCAGAAGTATATCAGATAAGTAATATTAATTTTTATTGATAAAGCACCTATTAATATTTACCAGATTGTGGAAAGTGTTCTCACCCTTTTCTTTCTCTTTCTCACTCTGTTGGATCCATAAAAATCGCTGCCTAAAATTAACTAATGCCGATGGGAAAACCTGTTGCATGTGTTTGTCATTTTGCTTATAATAGGATGTGAAGTAAGCAGCTGAAAAATTAGACATTGTTGTTATTATCAAACCCTCAAATGCCCTGTTATTATTAAGGTGCTGAGAACTGGTAATTAAGCAATTACAGTAAATGTTGGAATTTTTCTACATTAAACACATATAGACTGACTTTTCAAGATGGTAATAATGGAGACAACTTGAAAAAAAAAAAGAGAATTCATTCATGCAAAAGATTTGGTGAAATTTATGTCAGCTAATTCATTTATATCATTAGTTTCCACATGATAAAGATACTTCAAGTGTTTAATGAGAAAGGACTTTAAAAATACGTGTAGTTGGTGGAATGTGTGGTCCTTACAACATTTTAATCTAAGAATATATTCTGGGCTAGTTCCACATCTCACTTGACTATGAAATGGATGCTGTCAATTTGCCATAATTTATATCCACTCAAACTTACCCTTAGTATGTCTGCCTATAAGATCCATCTCACATGTCCTGTTGGCTTTCATAAGGTGAGCTTCTTACCAGATTATATATTAGTGTTCTAACATTGACAAGATTGATGTCCAGTACTCAAGTTATAGAAGAGACATAATTTTGTATAATGAAAATATCCAAAACATTCAATGGTATTAATGAAGGATTATGTCCTCCTTCACATGAATGGCATTAAATACCAATATATTACAGTAACAATTTGAGATGGTGACTTGTTGTTAAAGGAGGTTTAAACCTTTAGGAATTGATTTTTTAAAATATATTCATAACCCAGCGTTCACCATGGCCTTTCTCTTCTATTTTCCCTAACTCTGGTTTTAGCAGTCTCTGCCTTATCATTTAGCGATAGGGGATTGTTTTTGGGGTATCAGTAAATTTGCATTCAAGGGCAAAGAGCTTGTTTTCGAAACATGCATGCCATCCTCTCCACCTTTCTGTATTCTCACTGGAGTTCAAACATCTAAGGGAATAGTCCGGACTGTTGTAAAGTTGAAATGATGACTGTTCTTTCCCCACTAATTGTCACAGGGCAATTGCCTTTTCAAAATGTTCATCTCCTAGGGCTGTGAAGCCACACCATGCCTGCAAAAGCTGACTGTTTTCTTTGTAAGTTGTAGACATTAGGCAAGTTACTTAACCTGACTGGGTTTCAGTTTTTTATCTGTAAAGTAAAAATAATAGTACTACATTCCTCAAAGTGTTTCAATGAGGTAGATGTGAATTAATGCATATGAAGGAATTAGAATAATGCCTTGCATATGATAATCACTTAGCAAATGTTAGACTAGAAGTGACCGTTAATAATTTATAACTGAAATAACAACTGAAATTTATAATTTCAGTTCTCCTATGTTCCACAGCCATTAATCAAGTAGAAACCAAAAGTCAAGGGAACAGAAAAATAAGTCAATAGAACTTGGCTACATCTTATAGACAAAACATAATAAAAATTGCTTGCAATATCCCTTTGATGACAACAAAATACATCAATTATTAAGAATATAAAATTGACAAATAGGCAAGAAGACAATATGAACTTCTATTCCAAATAAATATATGTAAAAATTATAGAAAAAGCACAAGCTCGCTGTCCTTTTCCCAGTCTTTGAACTGCTAAAGTTATTGTCTTAGAATTGATGTTTGCCAATAGTAATAATACTTGTTTCAAAGCTCCATCTACAGTTATAAATTAGCAATGTCAGTAAAAACAATAGCAATAGTAGAAATTACATATACAAATAACAAATGAATATACAGTATATAATACAGGTGTATATATTGTATACATTTATATATAATATAATGTGTTTATAAATAATATATACAATTTGATATATGACAAGTAAACATAATTACCATTATTGTTATTATTCATTTGTACATGTAATACACACATATACATATGCCATAAATGTCTCCATCACCAGGGCTCATGGCACTATATTTGGTTTTGACTATTTCAAGCTCTTTCATGGGCTGATTATATGCTCATAACACCCCTGCTATCAAGAGACTTTTTTATGCTTCTCTCTAACCCTTAACTTTCCTGGTCAATATACTATAAGGGATGACATCACAAACAATGGAGACAAGGATGCACTTTCGATTCTGATTTTTTTATTACTGTATGTATAAATTTTGAAATTCTGTTTCATTCCTTCCTTCCTTTATATATTTAATGATTTTTACATTATATACTATGTGCGAGTGCTTGGCTACTTGCTGTCTATACAGGGGCACAATGGTGAAGGAAAGGTATATCGTATGTGCATTTAAGCAATTTAGAATCTAGTGATGAATCCAGCTGTTGACACATAGATCATTAAAATATTAACTTGGTAAATTCTATAAAGTAACAATAGGAGTGTCTATGAGAAGAGATAAAAAGCAAGTAGAGCTGTAAAAACTAAAAGGAGTAGTAGTTCATGTTGCTTCATCTGTGTTGAGGATTTGGAGTTTATTCCAGACACACTTGGAAGCCTCTGAAGGATTTTAAGTGCTAGAATGACATGACCAGGTATCTGTTTATAACGGATCAATCTGGATGCTGGATAAGGTAGAGTTTATACGATGCATAGGGGAAAGGGGGAGAGCAATTAAGAGCCTATTGCAGTGTCTCAGGTGAAAAATGATGGCAAATAAATTAGAGTGGAGAAGGTTGCAAAGAAAAGAACCAGACAGACTTGAGATACATTTCAGATGAGGAGCTGACAGGACTCACTAACAGAGTGGGTTTAGGGACAGGTGAGCGTGAAGGTGTCAAGAATGATTCTCAGGTGTGTTACTTGAACACCTGGTGGATGGAGGGATAATTACTGAAAAGAAGAGGCTGTGGGGAAACTAGATATGAGTCACTGGAAGGGAAGAGACTTAGAGTCTAGTTTTGTTCAGATTAATTTTGAGATTGCAGAAAAGCCTCCAAGTGTATATACTGTCTATTTTAACTACAGGAATCAGAAGTTCATAAAAGAGTTTGGGATTAGAAACATAAATCTTTCAATCAGCACCAGACAGAGCACATCTAAAGAGGTGGTTTCCTCAGCTAAAAATGAGAGTAGCAATGAATGTGGTAGTAAATATTCATATGTACAAAATTCCAGAGACATGACACTGAGCAGGTACTCACTGAACACAGACGTGTAGGCTCCTAGGAAACCTAATGATATTCTTGCAATTCAACTTTTAAACACACACACACACACACACAGAAAGACACATCTGTTCAGCACATATTTAGTAGGGGCAGAAAGAAAAAAAAAAAGATTTCTTTTGATCAAGTTGTGTGCTGTACATATATTCAAAATAAGAAATGTATTACATACATAATTGTATTATGTAAGGATATGTTAACTTTCTGGAAATATCTTTCCTTTAGCAGCTTTCTCATCACTTGTAACTGGATGAACTAGTCACTCATGCTTGCTGAGTGGAAAGGTAACTTCTAGCAATATCAGTCAAATCCTGTACCTGCACATGACAGAGTTTCTGTTTCACAGGAACAAAAACACAGTTCCAGTCCCAATTGGCTTTCAGTTACAGAATTTCGAAAGTAATTATCTGACACAGCAGAAGCCAAACAGTGCTCTATTTTTATTTTCCATTTCAAACTCCGAATGTGAATCAGATTCTCACCAGAAATGTGACAGAAATAGGAGGAAAAGAAATGGATTTACTTATTCATTTACACTAGCTGAAGTAAGTCAATACTCTGAAACATTCAGTAAGATATTTTCCACCTTTCCACAGCTTTTATTCCATTTTTGCTTTATTATGCAGTGTTCCACAGCAGACTACTTTTTAGAAGATTGTCACCAAATTTAAAATGTAGGTATTTCTTTTTCCTACATTTAATGATAGGTAAGCAGTAATCTGTTAGGTTTCTGAGTTTTAATTGATTGATAAAATAGTCAATTTTACATGTCAACTTGAGCAGTCTAAGGAAGGCCTACAAAGCTGGTATTTCTAGAAGTGTCTATGAGAAGGTTTCTTTGAATAAGTACATAGAGTAAAAAAGATCCTCCCTCCCCAGTGTGGACAGGCACAATCCTATCTTTTGAGGGTCCAGAGAGAACAATGAAAGCAAAGGAAGGGTGAACTTGTTCTCTCTCTTCTAGAGCTGGGGCATTCATCTTCTCCTGCCCTCAGACATCAGAGCTCCTGGTTGTTGAGCCTTCAGGCTTCGTGACTTACACCAGTAGCTTCCCTGGTTCTCAAGTCTTTGGCCTTGGACTAGGAGTTGTGTTGTTGGCTGGCTTAGTTGCCAGGCCTTCAGACTAGGTTTAAATGACACCACTGGCTTTCTTGGTTCTCCAGCCTGCAGAGAACATGGTAGGACTGCTGAGTCTCCATAATCATATGACCAAATTCCTACAGTAAATCTCCTTTTACCTACCTATCCATCTTTCTATCAATCTATCTGTTTATCCATATATACTTTGGTTCAGTTTCCCTGGAGAATCCTAATTCAATTAGAAATAAAGGTAATTTTATGTTACAGGCCTTTTAGAAGTATTGTCATTGCACCAAAGTAATCTGATCCATTAATGAATGATAATTTTATTTGTTAAACAACTGCAAAAAGCATAAAAGAGTATCAGAATATAGAGTCATAAATAACATACAAAAAAACTGTACATTAGTGCAGACCAATATTTTTTATACTCCTCCATAAAGATAAACCAGCCGTGGCAGAACTTTACTTCTACTTTAACAGAAGAACAAGTTATTTAGACAACTAGGCATGGAGGCATTTGTGATTATGTTAGATAGCAAGCATGATTCTTCCAAATGTATTACTGTTGTTGTCATAGACTTTATAGCTTGGCATTTGGGACAGTGAAACAATTTGATGTATTAAAGTCTGATCCCGGGTAATCAATGAACGATAATGCCCGTCTTCTAGAGTTAGTACTCCTCCTCCTCCACCTACTGTGACAGAAAACCCTATGATTCTGTAAATCTTCACCTACCCTACTACCAATATTTTGCTATTTTCTTCTAAAGACAAAGTACATAATTTGGATAAAGGAGTCTAAGTTCAGATAGCGATTCAGGGCTGTTATTTTTTTGGTAAAATTATTTCACTTATTACCCACCTTAAGCCTAGAGCCAAACTAATGTAGTCACCAGTAATTAACATTTTCTAATTTCAATATAAGTAGTACAACTATTAAAGCAGTTGTATGGAAGAATCTGTAATCTATTAAGAGATGTTTTAAGTCATTTTATTAATATTCCTGGAACTGCATCAGAATCAAATATTTGTCACCCCAGAGCTAAGGTGATCAAAAGGTTCATTATTAAATATATACTGTACTTTATTATGGGAAATCAGATATACTCCAGGGATGCCAGGAGTGAAACATACCATGGCTTACTCACACCAATTTTTGAATACAATCTTTCTAGTTGCCTTTTACACTGTAAAATTCATTGTGGATTTTGTTGCTATTAGAAACAATAAAATGAAGAGTTTAATGAGTGAAACTTAGAAGGACAAGAGAACAGATATATGTACAGCTTTGCCCTTAGAAAGATAGAGAATAAAACAAATAAAAACCAGGGTCCTTGTACTGTACTCCTGAAAGGTAAGAGAGGGTCTGAGAATAAGGGGCTATGGAAGGAGGGTAGATAACCTGACTCCAGCTTCAATATATTCTGGGAGGGGATTAATCTGTATAGCTGTACAATCTGAAGAGAAGGATTAGATAAACTTCTGTACATGTGCGAAGGAATCATATGTACAAAAATGATAAGTCTGGTAATATAATTTTTCATATCTTAAGTTTCAAGACGCTACAACTAAAAAAGTGGCACAAGTTGAAATACCCTCTTGAAAAATATTTGATTATTTATGAATTAAATAATTAATATCCTCTCTAAAACTTCAAGTTAAATTATCAAGATTCAACTACAATCTAGTGAATTCTGTTTTATTTGAAATAGTGCTACAAATAGCATTGCATCATGAAATATAACTAACTATGTGGTGACTAATTTTATGTATCATCCATACTGGGCTAAGGGATGTCCAGAGAGGTAGTAAAATGTTATTTATGAATGTGTCTGTGAGAGTATTTCCAGAAGATATTAGTATTTAAATCAGTATTGGGGATTAGCATTTAACTCAACATGGGTGGACTCCATGCAATCAATTGAGAGATCAAATAGAAGAAAAAGATGGAGAAAGGGTAAGTTCTTTATGTCATAGATGGGACATCCATCAGTCTTGCTCTCCAAAATTGGCACTGCTGGTTCTCAGGTCTTTTTACTTGCATTGAATGACATCGCAAGCTGTCCTCATTTTCCAATGTTGAGACAGAAGATAATGGAATTTCTTGGCCTCCATTAACAATGTAAACAAATTCCCATAAATCGATCTCTTTTTTCTCTCCCTCTCTCTCTTTCTCTCTTCCCCTAATATTCTATAGGTTCTGCTTTTCTGTAGAACCTTAATATAAACTATAACTGACCTATAATGTTTTTACTAGCATATGTAAGTACCATTTATTTTTTAAAAGCCATGCATGAAATATACAGGTATACATCCCCTTCAGTGATATAATTTGATAAATAAGACCTTCACACTGTTAAATATGATAATTCAATCTGTGAAATATGTTCTAGACTTCTAGTTCAGATAAAATGATATACACTATTTTTTCCCTATTCCTTCCTGACTAGTACAATTATAAACGCTGGAAGTCACACAAGGGACAAATGTAAGTGATTTCTGAAAGGTATGAAAAAGAAGACAAGTTTGTTTGCAGTCTTAGTTCTGGAGAAATGTCAGCAGCAGGCTATCTTGTATCCCCTGAACCAACAGAAAAAGGCTCTCCAGGCCTAGTGCTCCCTGTACCACAACCTGATAGCAAAAGGTAGCTCAGCTTCTTGCAGAGAAATGAGCTTACTCATTTCAAACGGAAGTGTCTCTGAAAACATCAGGCAAACATGACAACTCTGACAAGGGACATTGCTTGGGAGCCCCACCAAGAATAAGCAGTCAGTAGAAGCATTCTGCTTCTTCATAAATTATGAGACTTCCTTTTTCACTAAGAACTACTGAGGCAGGTTGACTGGAAAGAGTTGACAACAGTTAACCTTGTCTAGGAGGATGTTTGACTTCATGGTGTCATGATTCCCCATCCTTGTCCAAGGACTGTCCAAGGACACCAGGAAAACCCTGTCCAAGTACAGCAGGAAATCTGAAGTTCAGCAGTAATGGAATTGCTCCACATGATGGCTCCACCAAGCAACATCCACAGAATGGCCTAAGGGAAACCCATTTTGTGCCATCAAGCAGCACCAGTGGCTCCAGATAAACTTAGTAAGACTGAAATAACACTACATAGGCACTGAAAATACCCTGCCATTTAAATCACAGTCCACAAAAATTAGGCCAAGCCCCACATGCTAAACCTAAACTTGGTGAGTGACTTAAAATAGACTTTAACAAGACTAATTTAAACAAGACTCTGAATCTTCTATCATAATAAGAAAATGTCTGGGAACTAAAAGAAAATCACCTACTATACCAAGAACCAAGAACATTGTAACAGAAATGAAAAAAAAAAAAATAATCAAGTGATGCCAACATCAGAATGAATCAATTACTGGAAATATCTGACAAGGCTTTAAAAGTAGCTTTTATAAAAATGCTTTCTTAATACATTAAGAACTTATTTTGAACTAAGTGATATACACATAATCTCAGCAAAAAATAAAAGTTATTTTAAAAAGAACTAAGTAGAAATTATAGAACAAGAAAGAAAACAAAATAACAGTAATGAAAACATTGCTGGATAGGTTGAGTAGTAGAGTGGAGATGACAGAATAGAATCAGTTAACTTGAGAACAGAAAAATAAAGTTCACCCAATCTGCAAAACAGAGAGAAAAACTGTCTCAGGGACACGAAGGACAATAAAAAAGGTCCAATATTTCTATTACTAAAATTCTGGTATAAAATAGAAAAATGACTGAGGCTAGAAGAATTTTAAAGATATAATGACTGAAAACTTTTTCCCAGATTTGGTGAAAATCAAAACCTACAGATCCAAGAAGTTGAGACAATGCCAAACAGGTTAAATTCAACAAAATCCACAACAAGATGTGACATAATTAATCTTTTGAAAACTAAAAATATAAAAGAGCATTTTTTTGAAAGCAGCCAGACTAAAATGATGCATTACCTGAAAGGAAAGGGAATTCACATGACAGTAGATTTTGCATGCAAAACCATGGAGACTTAAAAAATGTGGTGCAATGTTTTGCAAGTTTTGAAAGAGCAGAACTGTCAACTACAAATTCTGTATCTGGCAGAAATGTTCTTCAAGAATGAAGGAAAATAAAACTATTCTCAGATAAAGGCAAACTAAAATAATCTGTTGATATCAGACATACCTTATTGATTGGCTAAAGGGAGATCTTCAAATAGAAAGGAAATGGCAAATGAAAGAATACTGAAACTGAAGCAACAAGGGGAAGAGCAGAAAAGTGAAAAAATAGGCTGTTCTTTCCTTCATGAGCTTTATCAATCATATTTAAATATTGAAACAAAAATTAAAACACCATATGATATCCAAGGCTATAAGTGAAGAAAGTTACAGAACCAAAATGGAAGTGAAGCTTTTCATACTTCCTTCAAAATGGTAAAATGTTGATACTTGTAGATGGTTAACAGTCACCTATGTGACTAAAGCAACCACAGTGAGAAATATACAAAGAAGTACACTCAAAAACAGAGTAAATTATTTAGGACAGAATCTTTAATAATGTTCGCATAACACACAGAATAGCATTAAAAAGAAACAAAGAAATGAGAAACAGAGAAAACAAATGTAAGATATATAATAAAACAGCACTCCTCATTAACATATCACTAATTATCTTAAATATAAATGATTTAAATAAAACAGAGAAGGCATACTGAACACACAAATTACTATCCAACTATATGCTGCTTTTAAAAAATTACTTCAAATTCAATGACACAGGTAGATTTTGAAAGTAAAATAATGGAAAATACTATACCATGTAAATATTATTTTTTATGAAACTCGGAATGATTGAATTAATATCAGACAAAATACAATTTGGAGCAAGGAAAAACATGTCTGCTCTAGTAACTGTTATCCAATGTAGTAACTTCTAGCCAGTGCAACTATAAGGCAGAAAAAGAAAATAAAATACTTAAAGATCATAGAGGTCAGAATAAAATTATTTCTATTTTTAGAAAATGTTATTTTCCATGTAGCAAATCCCAGTGAATCTACAAACAAACAAATAAAACAAAACAAAGAAATAAACTAAAACTCATACAACTAAGTGAGTTCACAAATTGGTAGGATAGAAGATCATCAAACACAAATCAATACTAACAATGAATATTCAGAAACTGAAATTAAAACAATTGCATTTACAATCACTACAAAGAACTACTGACACATGCAATAAAACATGCACATAATGTTTCATGCACTGAATGCTGAAAATTACAAAATACTAATGAAAGAAATCAAAGACCAACAAAATAAAATAAGATATTATATTTATTAATCGAAAGACACAACAGAGTAAAATGTCAGTTCTTTCTAAATCTATAGGTTGAATGCAATGCCTTTCAAAATCCCAGCTTGAATTTTTTTTTGTAAACATAGGCAAGCCTATTCTCAAACTTCTATGGAAAGACACAGGCCTTAAATTAATTAAAACACTCTTGATAAGGAAGAAAATCATAAGAATTACTCTTTGATATTAATGCTGGTGATACAGCTACAGTGAACAAGACAGTGTGGTGTGGGAGAGAGAAACAGATTAATGGGACAAACTAGATGACCCAAAATAGAACTCCACAAATACGTTTAGCTGACTTTTGACAAAGGTGCTAGTGGATATGGTTATAAAATGCCAGTGAAAGATCCTTGTTGTGTTGAAACTGTTCAGTATCATAACTATAATGTTGGGGATACATGGACCTAGGCAGTAGATAACATTGTTATAAAATTTAATACCCACATATACACATAAAATGGGACAAGGAGACGTGGGGGAATCTGAATAAGGTTGCTGGATTTTATCAAGGATAACATCCTGGTTGTAATATCAAACTCTTAAAATCTAGTTTTGTAAAATATTACCAATGAGGGGTATTGGGAACATTTGCAACAGATGTCTCTGTATTCTATTTTACAAATAAATATGAAACTGCAATTATCTCAATAAAATTTTCATTAAAATTATGTTCAATTGAAACAACGTAAATAATCTGTGATGAATTTCCAGATCTTTGGAAATACTCATACCTGATAAGCATTTTTATCTTTGAGTTGGACTTGGATAGCGGGTGTGGGGTTATGAATACAATAAGGCTTTGCTTACTAGTAAAATAAATCATTTTTTCCCTCATATTTCATACCATGAAGAAAGTTTTAGAAAAAAATCCCAAAAAGTTACCATTTATCTCCATGATTTTAACAGAATTAATTTAAAATTATATTAGATGTTGAAAATCAATTTCCACTCATTCTCAAACTACAAGATAAATCTTAGTGTTTTAAAGCTTAGTGTTTTTGTTCTGTTAATTATTTAATTCAAATATTGATTAAATTATGTTATTGGATATTTAGATAAATAGATTATAAAGCATACCTGATATGAAAACATACCTTTGGAAATTAGGGAAATTCAGCGGAATATTTAATTATTATATGGCATATGTAAACACAATTATACTGATATTAACATAAATTAAGATACTTTTTTAAAGGCTAAACAATACACTTATTATATAGTAATACTACATTTTCTTTATCCATTTATCTGTCAATGGACATTTGGTTGTTTCCATATTTTA
The DNA here is from genome assembly GCF_001698545.2 of Rhinopithecus bieti. Taxonomy (NCBI): domain Eukaryota; kingdom Metazoa; phylum Chordata; class Mammalia; order Primates; family Cercopithecidae; genus Rhinopithecus; species Rhinopithecus bieti. The sequence continues at coordinate 1,431,319 of NW_016810869.1, read as the reverse complement.
GGTATTATAAATAATGCCAAAATGGACACAGGTGTGCAGGTATCTCTTCATGATGCTGATGTCACCACTAGCAACAATATGGATGAATGTAGAAGACACTACGCTTAGCAAAATGAACTAGTCACAGAAGAGCAAATACTACATGATTTTACTTATATGGGATATCTAAAATAATCTCATAGAAGCATACAATAGAATTGTGGATGCATGTGAAAGAGATCAAATGAAAAGACTAAAAGGCAGAAATGAAGTCCACAGGCAAACAGCCCGGGCGGCGCCCTGAGCCTAGTTAAAGATCGACCCCGGACCTAACCGATTAGGTTATCTATAGATTCCAGACGTTGTAAGGACAAGCGTTGTGAAAGTCCCTGTCCTGCTCTGTTCTGTTCTAATTACCGGTGTCTGCCATATATCTCAGTCCTGGGCCCAGTACAAACACATTCCTCTATTTGTCCCAACTTCCTGAGCCCAACACAAACACATCCCACCATATATCTCAGAAACACCACCTAGAGAGCCCCCGATAAGGTCACAACCGTTTGTAGTTTTACTAAATGCACAGGAACAAATAAAAAACTGTTAAATGTATAACTTAAAATATTAACCAATTGTGATGCTGCGACCAAAAGAATTCCTTTGTTCCTCTGTAACCTTACATATCCTGTATACATCGGGCTATAAAAAGCGGGCACATGCATCGTTCGGGGCTCTCTTGTATGTTGTGGAACGGAGGCACCAAGTTCGAACTTGCAGTAAAGATCCTTGCCGCTTGGCTTTGACTCTGGACTCTGGTGGTCTTCTTTGGGGAATAAACGGTCTGGGCATAACACAGTGGGCTAGAGGAAGGGAGAAATGTGAAGTTTTTGTTCAATGGGTGTGAAGTGTTTGTTTTGTTCAATGGGTATAAAGTTTTCATTTTGTAAGATAAATAAGTTCTGGAGATCTATTGTGCAACATAGGCTCTATAGTTAACAATATGGTATTGTTCACCTTAAAACATGTGAATAGGAATGTTCCCATGTTAAATATTCTACACACACACACACACACACACAAAGTATATAAGGAAAATTTTGAGGGTGATGAATGTGTTCAGTAACTTGATGGCTGTTTACTGTGGTGATGTTATTGGTATAAGCATGTGTCTAAATTTATTAAAATGTATACACTAGGAGTGATTTTTGTATAGCTATTATACCTCAATAAATCTTTAAAAAGATAACTTTGCTGCTGCACTACTATTCCAGAGGATTATTTTTTCCTGTTGTCTAATATATAACACAATGAAAACCAATGAAGTCTAATATGTTAGCTAAAATTGGTGACTAGTTGACACGGAAAATGATGTTCGTATATGCATTATCTTTTATGTGCTTGATAGACCCAATGCTTAGCACATGTAAACTTTGCAAACCAACTGCCATTTTCAAGAAGCATTATAACACAAACAGATACATTCGTCTTTATGTGAGTTTCCCCAAAGTTTTTCTGTTCAAGATGGAAGACGGAGCACAAGCTTTATATTTTTTCTTCTTTCTGAAGTCCCATTAAATTATTAACAGGATTTAAAAGATTGAAACATTCCCAAGAGTAAAATTTGTAGGGTTTGCTCTCAACACAATAGATAGTTCAATAAGTTCCTCAAAGACAAATTGGAAATAAAGTAATACATGATTGATACAGACACAGAAGGACAAAAGAAATCATAACCTTTAAAACACTATTGAAAGGCTTCTGCTGTGCAACTGTTTGACCTGTTTTGCATTTTTCCTGAGAAGCTTAGGAATCAAACATTCCAAGCATAATGGCAGGTGGGGGTGAGATTTAGCTCTAAAAAAGGTTAATGGAAAATATTTATAGCAAAAGTACTTAATGTCTCCAACCAGAGCATTTAGCAGGCAGTCATAAACATCTGCCAACAAGTGTGCCTATTCTTGGAAAAAAATTACGTAATTTTTTAAAGAACAATATTAATTAAGATGTCTAGGATAATGGAGGGAGTCAGTGATGAAGAGAACTGAAACTCTCCTCATTTATCTGAATGTCTTATGAACCCAAAGAGAGGTTTTCTGTATCTCATGCTAAAAAATGGAAAGTAATTATGACCTATTAGTTAATGAGGACAAGAATAAATGTATCAGTATTTTATATACATATAGGAAAGGTAATCAAAAGAAGAACTATAAAATTAAAGATAAAACAATATGACGACAAGGAAGAAAGAGGTAGGATTTGTGTAAACCATTAGATTCTCATATACCATAGCAGAAAATCAAGATAAAATAGACTCCGGTTAAAACAAAAATACTAAACCATCATAGGTTGGTTTTTAATCTGTAAGGAAGGGCTCTGAGTAGACAATGGAAGGAAAAAAAAAAAAAAAGAGAGTACTTCTATACTATTTTATTTTTCCACAACATGCATGCTTTACATCCATAAGAACAGAAATTAACATAATCCCAGCACTTTGTGAGGCCAAGTCTGGCAGATGGCCTGAGCTCAGGAGTTCGCCTGGCTAACATGGTGAAACCCAGTCTCTACTAAAATACAAAAAATTAGCTGGTGTAGCAGTGTGCACATGCAGTCTCAGCTACTCGGGAGGCTGAGGTAGGAGAATTGTTTGAACCTGGGAGATGGAGGTTGCAGTGAGCTGAGACTGTGCCACTGCACTTTAGCCAGGGTGACAAAATGAGACTGTCTCAAAACAACAACAACAACAACAACAAATAGAAATTAACATAGTACAATAATAAAGGTGGCATGAAGCTGGGTAGAGAAAAAAATCCTTGGTTTCCTTTAACAGTATCTTTTTTTAAAATAATATTTTCATTTAGAAACTTCTTCCTCAGCATTACTGAAAGCCAGGCAAAAAGACTAAGTATAGGTATGTTTCATTACGTTAATCACTATTGCACAGGTATCAGTCATTGAAACAACGCACTAAAGTCTAACACTGTCAAAGGTCTACGTCACTTTATTCAACGTATCTTATATATCATACTGTTTAATAAAATGAGTCTAAAGACCAGTGGCTCTCAAAGTTAGATACTAATTCAGGATAATTTCAGTAGCATTAGAAAATATTGATATCTAAGTGCTATTTTCAGATCGGCTGACTTAATTGATCTGAATGTACAATTTGGGCATCAGGATTTTTAAACATCTCCTGATGTGATTCTAACATCCAAACAAGGTTGAAAACAACAGACACATACTTTATGCATATTTCTCCCAAGGGAATATACACCAGCTCAGAGCCTTGTTTGCAGTATATCAGCCCACATTTAGCATATTCTTATTTCTTTGTTTTCAACATTCTTTACAGACACTAAGAAAACTGCAGCTGCAAAGTGTAGAATAAAAAACAACTTAAATGCAAATTAACAGCTCTCCAGAAAGAGCTTTTGGTCTCCCACAGCTGCACTGCGTATTGACAGTTTCCCCTGAACAACATACAAATATTTACTTACTTAATGGTGTTTGTGCCAATAATTGATATGTAGTTAGATATTATTTTGCCATTCTCTATCTAAATGTTTACTAAAATAGCAACACATTTGAAAACTCCCCCTCATCAATTTAATTCAATGGAACACTAATAACAGGGTTCAAAGAACAAGCATAACAATGAGAACCCTACATTAAAAAATTTTAAAAAAGCGTAAGATCATAACATAAATCATATGTAAAAGAGAAACGTAATCCTCAGCGAAATATCTATGACTCTCTTATAGCATTTTCTTTCTGCTTGGTGTTCTTTTATTTTAATTAAAAACAGTTTATGCTGCCTCAAATACTATAAATGTGTTTAATACTTCTCATAATTTTGATATAACAATAGAAAGAACCCAAGCATGGAAAGTAGCTAATGAACTGAACAAGCAATTACCGAGCAGACAAGATGTTCCAGAACAAGTTTATGAATCATTGCTTTTAGTTTTATATATATATAACCCGACAAGTAAAATCTCTTTTTCAAAACAGGTTGGTGGACACTCAGGTAAGTTTAAAAAAGAAAGGTAGTGACCTCTAATTCTTCTGAGATTCTGCTTACTTTAAAATAAAATGAATTATATTTAATATATCTTGATGGCATAAAGGATAAGATAAAATAACAAAGTAAAATTCAAATATGTTAAAATTTCCCATAGACTTTAAGTATTATATTAGGTATATGCTGGGCATATGTGTTTGTGTGTGTGCATGTATGAGTGCCTTTCATGTACACCCACCCATCTTACTTTTGAAAAATCAATACTCTATTGTGAAACTTTTGGGTATGAAACCTTTAAGAGGCAGATTTTGCCTCTTCCTTACTTAATGCTGCCAGATCACTGGCTCATGACTTAGGCTGGGCCAAAAACTGCATGAGATACAGAAAACCTCTCTTTGGGTTCATAAGACATTCAGATAAATGAGGAGAGTTTCAGTTCTCTTCATCACTGACTCCCTCCATTATCTGGAGCTTTGAAATTTGACCAAGTGACACAAAGACCAAGAGAAAAATATGATTTACGGTTGTGTTATCAAGAACAAAGTAGTAGCAGTGATAATAGTTTAAGTCTGGTGACAGAAGTGTCATGGGCAATGGTCTGGCCCAATCATTCCTAAGGTATCAGCGTGGCTGTGCTTTCAGCTATGCAGCCTCCCTTGGTTTCAGTTGTATTTTCACCCTTCCTCATTGGCCTTTCTGCCAATTGTGAAAACTATTCAAAATCTGTCCAAAAAGTCACTTTTATGCTTAAATTTCTCAGAGCCGGTCTGTTACAGTCAAGAAGGTGATCTACTAAACCATGCCTTTGGGCACAGATACTCCACAAATTCGCACATTTATAAATACAGCAAACAATAACAATGCCTGCTATCTGAAACCAAGATGAAGTGAGTCAGGCTTAACTCTCCCAGTCTTCATAAGGTTTTCACACATTACAGTTAGGTATTAGATTCATAATGTCCCACACGCCTATGAGTTTATATGACCTTTACAGACTCATAGCTTTAGATCCATGTTGCAAATGTGGCTACATTTTCTTCCTAATTAGTCTAAACACGTATTGTCTGATATTGTAACTGATAGCTTAGAAGCATATTTAAATTTAAAGTAATAAAATGTAAATGTTCAGCCTCTCAGTTGCACTAACCACATTTCAAATGTGCAGCAGTCACATGTAGCTAGTGACTATCATAAAAGACAGTGCAGATGTACAACATGACCATAACTGCACACAGTTATGTTGGCGAGCATTGGTCTAAACTCATTATGGTAATTCAAGCTTCTTCCCAGTGAGTAATTATGAAATCCAGACTTCAATCATTTGGCACAAAACTGTCATTCATTGAGGTAATCCAGTAAGACTCAAAGGAAGAATGTTTACATTTTCAATAAAATACATTTCTTATTTTACATGTTATTTTATATTTCTGCTTAAGCTAGCTAATAAATTGTTTTCAACCAAAGGACGTTGATTGGTAAACTGGTACCTAGAAATGATTGATAAACTAGTACCTACCTTAAAAGATAAATCCTAAAATGTGTAATTGACAACTACTGGGGCACTTAACATTCTCCCATACCTAGGAAATCCTTTCTATAACAAAACAGAAACTGACTGAACTATAGCCTGCAAATCTTGGGACTTGGACCTCACATAATTTGTTAATTTACCACTTTTGAGGATTGGTCAAATCCTAATCACATTATCTGTATCTCTGTTTCTACCTGTGCCTACAGCCTGTTCTACTCTTCAAGTATACGAGCTCATAAATTACTTCCCAGTATTAAGCTTGTTTTAGATGGTTTATTCTAGAGCCAGCAGGAAATTACTAACCAATATAAACATCATTAAAACAGATAAGAGATTAGAATGATTAACATGTTGAGAAACAATTAAATTTTCACATGCCCTGGATTACTGATGAAGGCGATGACTAAAACAGTTGAAGAAGATACATATGTCTACTACAAATAAGTAAATAATCCATGGATTCCCATTAATTTATAGTCTTCCTCTATCACTAGTCAATACTCTTGAATATGGCTCAGCCCCGAAGATGACTAAGGCTCCTCAGGAGAAAATAACCTCCTAGGCATAAAATTAACTATGGAAAAAAAAAAATCTTTTCTTTTTTTTTCTTTTTTTTGACAGGGTGTGGCTCTGTCACCTGGGCTGAAGTGCCATAGCACACAATCTCAACTCACTGCAGTCTCTGCCTACTGGGCTCAAATGATCCTCTCACCTCAGCCTCTCAAGTACTGGGACTACAGGCGTACACCACCACACCTGGCTAATTTTGTATTTTTTGAGGAGATGGGATTTTGCCCTGTTGCTCAGGCTAGTCTCAAACTCCTGGGCTCAAGAGATCCACCTGCCTCAGCCTTCCAAAGTGCTGGTATTACAGATATGAGCCACCATTTCTAGCCAAAAGTATATCATTCTTATATTATTCTCACTGGAGCATCAGATTTTGTTATCCGCTTCCTCCTTAAAGCTTTCTCCTTTCTCTACTATGATTTTACTTCCTTGATTCTACTCCCTCTGCAGAATTCTAACTTCAAACTCTCTGTGAAGTCCTAGTTCTCTCTTTCCCCTTCAACTTTTTGTTTTTCAGAATTCCTTTCTGAATCAGATATCTGTATGCGTTTTCCTAAATCTTTCTCCATGGCTTCAATTACCATCTAAACCCCAGTGTCTCCCAATGCTATTCTTTAGCCTACATCTCTCTGTTGTAATACTCTGCATCTTTCTATACCTGCCTATTTGCAGGCCCATTAAGCACCCAGATAAAGCCTGTCCAAATAACTTCATCACTCTCAGTCCTTTACTCACCAGCCCTTTAATACAAGCGGGAGCCTGCCAACCACCTTCGAATAGTCCTGCAGACATTTTTTTCTCTTTCAACAGACACAAAATCTTGTCAATTCTATATCTTCAAAATATTTAATCAATCTATTTACTTCTCTCAATTTCTTCTACAACTGCCAAATTCCTGTCTAGATTTATGCAACAACAAGCCATCCTCTCTGCCACCAAGCTTGTTCTTAATGTCACAATTTCATTTCCCACTTGGAAATCTCCCAGTTTATTCCCAAATACTTCTCAATAAACTACATAGCTATATTATTCTTTGAATCTTCTACCAGAATTGTACTCGGTGGCCCATCAACGTTCTCTAGCATTATTCTCAGGCCCACTTCTAACACATGCACTGTGCTCCAATCATTATCCCTGTTTGTCCTTGCATGTGACATATTTAACCTTTGGATATGTAATTCCTAAAATTTCACTGGAGTTCTTTCGTAACAAACACATTTTTTTTTTTTTTTTTTTTTTGAGACGGAGTCTCGCTCTGTCGCCCGGGCTGGAGTGCAGTGGCCGGATCTCAGCTCACTGCAAGCTCCGCCTCCCGGGTTTACGCCATTCTCCTGCCTCAGCCTCCCGAGTAGCTGGGACTACAGGCGCCCGCCACCTCGCCCGGCTAGTTTTTTGTATTTTTTAGTAGAGACGGGATTTCACCATGTTAGCCAGGATGGTCTCCATCTCCTGACCTCGTGATCCGCCTGTCTCGGCCTCCCAAAGTGCTGGGATTACAGGCTTGAGCCACCACGCCCGGCCGTAACAAACACATTTTACCAGTCTTGTTTCCTACTAAGAGCAAAATATTAGTGCAATTTTTTCTCTTCCAATGAGCCCTCCCCAAATTGATCTCAGTCAAATGTATCTCTCCTCGTGCACCACTGCCTCCATGTTCAGCACTGCAGTGGCACTATCAGCACTGATACCATTATTTCTTCACAAAACTGCCTCTGCTTCTTGTCTTAACTTCACTAATCATTAAGGCTGCATATTTTATTAATGTAATCACCAAATCTAACACAGTAAATGGCATGTTGTTAAATTCATGTTGAAGGTACAATTTTTGAAGTGAAATAGGGTTTTAGCATTTGTCTTGCTCTTCCGCCTTACCAATATGCATAATAAAACTCCTCTCTAGGAGGCTGGATTTACCAATATCAAAGATTTACATAGTAGAAACTGAAGGATACCAGTTCAACATTCCTTCCTCGGCTTCTTGGTACTCACATACATGTTACGAGTATGTGTCAGCAGAGTTGTGCTGAATTCATAATGCATTATACAGCCCATACATGTATTGTCCCTTCAATCATTATGGAAACGTAAGCAAACTTTGCTCTGCTACTCTCTTTATTTTTGCCTATTAAATCTTTACAGAAATGAACCTACATTTTATTTTCTGAAAACTTTTCTTCCCTGAAACCAGTTGCTCACAGAGAAGCAAGACTGATTGTATAAAACACATATATGTCAATAAATACAGTAATTCATTGCTTAATGTGTGTCATTAGTTATTTCCTCATTGGGGAAATACTGTAAAGTGTGGTTAAACTAGACAGTACAATCTATGACACACTAAGACTATGTAATACGCTCTATTCCTCATAGGCTACAAACCTGTACAACTTGTTACCGTACTGATTAATATAGACAATTATAACACAATGGTGTGTATATCTAAATATATCTAAACATAGAAAAGGTACAGTAGCTCTCTAGTTTAATAAAATCGCATTTGTCAAGAACACATGGACACAGGGAGGGGAACAAAATATAGGGGACTGTTGGGATTGGGGTGGGGATAGCGAGAGCATTAGGGAAAATAGCTAACGTATGCTGGGCTTAACAGGTGATGGGTTGATAGGTGCAGTAAACCATGGCACATGTTTACTTATGTAACAAACCTGCAGACCCTGCACATAATATTTTCAATAAAAATAAAAATTAAAAAAGAAAAGGTACAATAAAAATACAGTGTTATAATTATGGAACCATCATCACTGACTGCAACACCATTAATGTGGCACACGACTGTACATTGATACTACATACTTTCCTTCTTAAAAGTAAACAATGTCTTCAGGTTTCTCAAAATATTAAGTCTCCAATTAGTTCCTTAAGGGGCCTGTAATGTCGAGGCCCTACTGAGGAGTGTAGCTTTCTCTCCTCACTACATCTTCTTTCCTGAACCATAGGTACCTGAGTCTTTGAGCCTTCACTGCACAAACTTCTTTCCATCTCAGGATTTTTACATATGTTAATTCTCCACCAGGAACTAACTTATCCATTCCCAGTGACCACACAAAACACATCATCATTTTGGCCCTGATTGGCTCATTTCATTTTTAGATGTCAGCCTGACTATTCCTTCCCCAGAGAATTCTTCCCTTATCCTCCGTCTAGGTTTTACCCTGTTTATGTAGTGCGTTTTTTTCACAATTCTCATCATTGTTTATACTTGAATACTTATTTGTGTGAATGTCAATTTAATGTTAACCTGTCCCAATATATCTGCTTTGTTCACTACTATATCAACAATGTATAACATAGTGTCCAGAATACAGGTCACAGTGCATTTTAAATAAATGCATTTTGAGTAAATGAATATATCCTATATAGTAATCAATCTTTATCAAAATATACTCAATTGTAGTCAAGCTAAAGCACCAAACAATAGAAAACAAGGAAAAGGCCATGACTAAGTTAGTATACTATTATATTTAATATTATTCTTTTGTTTTAATGTAGAAAATATTTTACAGCATATATTGTTAAATCTCTCTGAATATAATGAGAAGTATGTTACATAAGAAACAAAGAATTCTAGCTGAATATGATTGATTATATTTAACTTTGTAAGTTTTGTAATGAATGCCTAGAATTTTCTTTACAAAAGAAAAAATAAAACAAAACAACAAACAAAACAAAATAAAACTGAATGTATTGGAAGGCCCACTAGGCTCAACTTCTAAATTAAATGTCTTTTTTATGTGAGGTCCAGTGCAATTAAATGTTCATACATTCATTGGATAAAAATCAATAAAATAATGGAACACACATTCTTAGAATAATGTAATACCAATGTTAAAAACAATTCATTTCCTTAAAATAAATACATATTGAAACACATCAGTCTAAGTCTGGTGCAGTGGCTCACACTTGAAATCACGGCACTTTGGGAGGCCGAGGTGGTTGAATCACCTGAGGTCAGGAGTTCTAGACCAGCCTGGCCAACATGGTGAAACCCTGTCTCTACTAAAAAAAACACAAAAATTAGCCGGGCATGGTGGCACACACCTGTAAGGCCAGCCACTTGGGAGTCTGAGGCAGAAGAATTGCTGCAACCTGGGAGGCGGAGTTTGTAGGGAGCCACGAGAGTGCCACTGCACTCCAGTCTGGGTGACAAGAGCAAAACTGTCTCAAAAAAAGAAAAAAAAAGAGAAAAAGAAATAGAAACTCGGTCTACAATTAGTTATAAAGAAAAATAATTTTTGGAATATATGTTTCTACTTTATATTTGGGAATATTTTAGAATTTTATCTCTATATCTGCGTGAAAGTATCAAAGCATGATAAAAGAATACTGTATGTATATCCAGAAAGGATATTAAAAATATTATTTAATACAAATCTTGCTTTTGTACAAAACAAAACCCGAGGAAAGATGTGGACATAAAAATGGCAGACAAAGCTGGTCTAGGCATTTCCCTTACTATGAACAATTAGAAATGGTATATAAAAATTCAAACTAAAATACAATACAAGTAATCTAGAAACAGTAAGAGATAATCCCCCAGGAGAGAAAGAAGGGAAGGAGGACTTAGGGACATGGAGGTCATTTCCAACTGTCAGATAGCCCAGTGCCTCCTGGGGAAATTAACTGAGTACATGCTCTAGGCACCAACAATTTGATTTTTACACCTCCTGAAGATGAGAAAAAATAGACTTTCAGTCTCCTTAAGGTATAGAATTAGAATGGAGCTAGCTGAAGAAAGCCAGAACCCTTAAAAATAACTCCATGGTGGCAAAGAAGTTTGTGATTGTTTGGAATTCTTGGTAGAAAAATAGTTTCGGCCAGGCGCGGTGGCTCAAGCCTGTAATCCCAGCACTTTGGGAGGCCGAGACGGGCGGATCACGAGGTCAGGAGATCGAGACCATCCTGGCTAA
>NW_016810869.1:1417686-1419874 GCF_001698545.2 Rhinopithecus bieti | reverse complement strand
CAAAAAAAAAAAAAAAAAAAAGAAAGAAAAATAGTTTCATGTGAGAAATTGAAACTCAAACCTACAGCCCAGATAAAAGGAAATATATGTTTTATATTTTAGTGGTGGTGTTGTTTACATTAAATGTATAGATAAGAATCAGTAGCTAAGAATTAAATCCATCTTTATGAAACCATTTCATAAAGACAGAAAGACAGCAGACGGAAAGATAAGTGGATCTCTATAAATATTTCTCAAGTTAAAGTTTAAAAGGATTCCACTAAGACCCCCATTTTTCCCCATCATAAACCACTGGAGACTAGTGAATATAAAAATGTTAAAGATGTACCAGGATCAAATCTCCATGACCGATAGTGAATAGACAAAGGAAATATGAGAATGGGAACACTGAAAACACACACAGAACCTAGAAAATTTGAAAAAGACTGTTATTTATGTGGTTTGGAAGAATTAAAGTAACAAAAATTAGATGGCAAAATGAGACCCGGTGAGGTGGCTCCTGCCTGTAATCCCAGCACTTTCGGATGCTGAGGCAGGCGGATCAGTTGAGGTCAGGAGTTTGAGACAAGCCTGGCCAACGTGGTGAAAGCCCGTCTCTACTAAAAATACAAAAATTAGCCGGACACAATGGCACACACTTGTAATCCCAGCTACTTAGGAGGACTGAGGCATGAGAATCACTTGAACCTGGGAGGCAGAGGTTGCAGTGACTCAAGATCACACCACTGCACCTCAGTCTGTGAGATAGAGTGAGACTCCATCTCAAAAAAATAAAATAAAATAAAATAGGAGAAAATAAAGCAAAAGGAAATAGAAATTTTAAGATATATTCAAGTTAATATCCAAATTTAATTCAAAGAGCATATGAATAATGATTTAATTTAGTTCAAGACAGCATTAATAAATTAGAGGTAAAACTTAAGAAATTATATCAGAGGTTTCAGAATGAAACAATGAGGATGAAACAAGTACAAATAATTGTTCAAATAAATAAGAACAAATCAAATCAATATATTTAAGTAAATATATTTGATCAAGTAATTCAGTAAACATAATATACTTAATTATATTTTTCTAATTAGGTACAAAATCCTAATCAATTAAAAGTACTGATATTAGACTGTCTTGGGCTCAACAGTGCATATGAAAAATGCATATGTTGGCTGGGTGCAGTGGCTCACGCTTGTAATCCCAGCACTTTGAGAGTCTGAGGCTTGTGGATCACTTGAGGACAGGAGATTGAGATTAGTCTGGCCTACCTGGTGAAACCTTGTCTCTACTAAAAATACAAAAATTAGCCAGGTATGGTGGCGCACACCTGTAATCCCAGCTACTTGGGAGGCTGAGGCAGGAGAATCGCTTGAATCCAGGAGGTGAAATTTGCAGGGAGCTGAGATCCGGACACTGCACTCCAGCCTGGATGACAGAGCGAGACTGTCTCAAAAAGGGAAGGGAAGGGGAAGGGGAAAAGGAAAGGGAAAGGGAGAAAGAGAAAGAGGGAGAGAGGGAGGGAGGGGAAGAGAAAGACAGAGAGAGGGAGGAGAGAGGAGAGGAGAGGGGGAGAGAAAGAGAGAGAGAAAGAAAGAAAAGAAAGAAAGAAAGAAAGAAAGAAAGAAAGAAAGAAAGAAAGAAAGAAAGAAAGAAAGAAAGAAAGAAAGAAAGAAAGGAAAGAAAAGAAAGAATATGTTAAAGCTCTGAACCCCAATACTTGAAAATATGACCTTATTAAGATACAGGGTCTTTACAGGGCTAATTAATTTAAGGTAGGGTCACTAAGGCGGTCCCTAATCCAACATCAGTGATGTTCATATAAAATGGAGGGCTTTGGACACTAGATGTGAAAGAGATCAAATGAAAAGACTAAAAGGCAGAAATGAAGTCCACAGGCAAACAGCCCGGGCGGCGCCCTGAGCCTAGTTAAAGATCGACCCCAGACCTAACCGATTAGGTTATCTATAGATTCCAGACGTTGTAAGGACAAGCGTTGTGAAAGTCCCTGTCCTGCTCTGTTCTGTTCTAATTACCGGTGTCTGCCATATATCTCAGTCCTGGGCCCAGTACAAACACATTCCTCTATTTGTCCCAACTTCCTGAGCCCAACACAAACACATCCCCCCATATATCTCAGAAACACCACCTAGAGAGCCCCCGATAAGGTCACAACCGTTTGTAGTTTTACTAAATGCGC
>NW_016810869.1:1406442-1416363 GCF_001698545.2 Rhinopithecus bieti | reverse complement strand
AAAAAAAAAAAAAAAAAAAAAAAAAAAAAAAAAAAAAAAAAAAAAAAAAGTGTGAACCTGAGATGGCTGTCTAGGAGAGAGACCTAGAACAGGTTCCTTCCTCTGAAGGAACCAACCCTGCCCACCTCATGATTTCAGACTTCCAGCTTCCCAAACCGTGAGACAATAATAAATGTGCTGTTTTAGTCACGCAGTTTGTGCTACTTTGTTTCAGCAGTTCTAGGAAATAAACACACAGACCAAAAAATAGGAAGAGAAAAAAATAATCTGAGCAAAGGTATATTAGTGAATCCAGAGAACACAAGGGACATAGTGGCAATCCTGAAATAAGCCTAAGAGAAAGAAAGAAAATTTAAATGAAATTACAGCAGGGTTATTGGCAAAAATAGAATCCAGTATACAATATATCTTCAACAAAACGATATTGGAAAAACACATCCTAGAATTCTTCACACACACAGAAAAAAAATAGTAATTCAATAAAGAAGAAAAAAATTACCATTCAAGATCAAATAGAAAAATAAAGTAGTAAAGGTTCTTCATAAACAACAAGGAAATCAAACTGGGAGGAAGAAGGGGATAGAAGCAATCAACAAAAAAGATATTGATAAATGTGTGGAAGTCTAAGCAAGACTGAATGTTTAAATGATTTTAGTAATAAGGACCCATCTAGAAAGTACTTTATAAAACAAGAAAATGTTAGACAAAAATAGTGTGAAAAAAGAGAAAGTAATTAGAGTTTAAATACACTAAGGTTTTTGTATTGTTTAGGACAACCGTAAAGGTATCAGCTTTAAACTTTATGAAGTATATCTGTTAAAAATAAATAGGGTATAGTCATAGGTCAGTAAAAAGAAAATTGAAGCCAAGAAGAAGAAACTGGATATAGAAGTAGAGAGAAACAAAGAAAGTGTTAAATACGTTAGAAATATAAGTATATACTTTATACACTAATACTAATAACAATAATTATTATTATTTGGAGGCTTAAAAATAACTTGGTATATTATGAAAGTGCATGTAGAAAGTAGAAAACATACTATGCAACTGAAATTTGAACATTCTATGTCCTTGTTGTTGGAGAGGTAGAAGGAGACATTATGTTTTGACATGGAAGTAATGAATACATGCAAAAAATTAAGAGCAATCACAACTGCAAAAAGCATAAAACATAAAACCACCAAACAGATAGATAGACCCTCCAGTAGGAGTCATTGCAGGAGAACAAAAGAACAACAAACAAAACAAGAAACAAACTAATAAACAAAAATTTGTTAAGCAGAAAATACAAAATAAATCTGTAATGGGTCCAAATGTATTAAAAATTACACTAGAAGTGCTTTTACACTGTTAGTGGGAGTGTAAATCAGTTCAACCATTTTGGAAGACAGTGTGACTATTCTTCAAGGATCTAGAACCAGAAATAGTATTCCCAAAGGATTATAAATCATTCTACTATAAAGACACATGCACACGTTTATTGCAGCACGATCCACAATAACAAAGACTTGGAACCAACCCAAATGCCCATCAATGATAAACTGGATAAAGAAACTGTGGCACATATATGTCATGGAATAATATGCAGCCATAAAAAAGGATGAGTTCTTTTTTTTGCAGGAACATGGATGAATCTGGAAACCATCATTCTCAGGAAACTAACACAGGAACAGAAAAGCAAATACCTCATGTTCCCACTCATGGGAGTTGAACAATGAGAACACATGGACACAAGGAGGGGAACGTCACGCACTGGGGCTTTTTGGGGGGTCGGGGGCTAGGGGAGTGATAGCATTCGGATAAATACCTAATGTAGATGATGGGCTGATGGATGCAGCAAACCACAATGGCACGTGTATATTTATGTAACAAACCTGCATGTTCTGCACATATATCCTAGATCTTAAAGTATAATAAAAAAATTGCAATAGGCACAATAGAATAAAATCATTACTTAAAAAAAGAATTGTCAGATTCTATAAATAAATAAAAAGTTAAAACTCATTTCTATGTGGATAATAAAAAATGATAAATAGGATATATATCCTTATAATGATATAATTGCATGGACAAAATATTTAAGAGCATTTTTACCAAGGGAATCTTGTTATCAGAATTTTAATATCTGATTAGAGAGACTCTTCAGAAAAAAGACATTAGAACTATATATTATTTAATGATAAACTAAATCATTTATCTGCGACCTATAATTCTGTACTAATAAGTATTTCAGAAGTTAGCCTCAGAATGTGAAATTACAAAATTACAAGAATATTGACACCTGTAGTCATAGTAAAAAAATTTATCCCCTGGAAAGCCAGGATATTTAAACACATTTGAATTGAGAGTGCCATAAACCATTAAAATATACTGAATATACATATTTTGAATGTTTAATTCTATTTCAAAACTACATTGTAATGATAATTATTAATACTAATGTGCCAAAACATAATTTTCATATTATCAAATGTGGAAAAATCTATGATTTCTTTGGAAGCTTTCATTTACATGTGTGTTAAGTCTATTGAGAACACATAAAATAAGCCAAAATAAGTCAAAACCAGCTCATGGTAGTATAACCAGATGTATTATCCAGAAGACATAACAACCTTAGGGATTAGGAGGACAAGAGAATATTGTCTTTTTTCATGTGTGCAGATTTAAAAAAAAATAAATTTAATATGGGAGAAGAAAGAGGCTCTCTTGCTAGCATGATTTTAACATTCAACTCTCAATAGACTTTATTTATTTATGCTTCAAAAATTACTTTATTATTAAAGTAATATAACAAATGAACTCTTATTGTAAAAATATCCAATACTGTAAACAAATCAAATGTTTCCCTTGTTGTTTAACGAATATTACTCCCACACCCATATAAACAATAAATAATACTATTGGTTTTGGTTTGGCCTTCCAGGCATGAATGATGCCCTAAAAAAACAGTCTTGCATATGCACACAAATTGCATATACATACAAATGCAGTATATGCATAATTCCTCAACCCTGGCACTACTGCAATTTTGGGCTGGAGGATTATTTGTTGGGTGGTTGTTCTATGTGTTATAGAATATTTAGCAGCATCCCTGGACTCTACAAACTAAATACCAGGAGCACTACATCTTTAGTCATTTAAAACCAAATCCAAGGAAGGCATTAAAACTTTCACAAACCCGATATCCTTTTGCATTTGTAGATTGTTTTATCAATTAAAAAATAAATTTGATTTACAAAGAAAACTGATATAAAGAGTAATATAATGCAGGTTGAATAATATTCATTTTCATTTTTTATTCTGATGAAAATGCATTAAAACATTTTCCTAGGCCAATTGTAACTAATAGACAAGTAAGCACTGGAAAAAAAAAAAGGTTTTCAAATATTGCCAAATGCCCTGTACATCAAAGTCACCTCTGGTTTAGCAAAATTGATAGACACACACACACACACACACACACACACACGTAGATTAGTATGTTTGTATGATAATATAAAGTTCACAATGTGAATAAATATACACACTGTTCCCATAATGTATATTATTGAGCTCTAAAAATTTGTCATTGTAGACTTGGGAAATGCATTCATTAAACATTTGCTAAATTATTCAAATAAAATATCACTTATTCTCTAAAATCATAATTAACCTTAATTAAATCTGATTTACTAAAAAAAACTCCTAAGTTACTACAAACTAAATATAATATACATCAAATAAAATTAATTTTCTCTGCATCCAGTTTGTTGGCGGACTGTATCTAAATAGATAAATTTTGATGATGACTACTGGAAAAGTTATATATTCACATAGAATTGTGTGCTATAATTAATTTTAAATGACATCATGTCATCATGTTGTCATTTGTATAACATTCAGATGTCATGTTTTGATATAAAAGCTTTCCCATTTCAAGGAAGCTAGGAAAAAATGTTTATATAGCTATCATCTTGACAATATTGGATGACAACTAGGGTCTTTTCTTGTTGTACATTTAATTTTTATTTCAGAGTTTATGATGACATAAAAGGTATCATTTTTTCCTAAAAGCTTGAAACTTTTCCTTTTACTTGATTTATTCTCTCTTTAACCAAAAATGCATTTAATTTGAAAACTCATATTAAATATCTTAGTATTTTAAAAAATGAAGGTTATCTTCTAAGTAATGAAAAATATGGAATAAGGGCAGTGATAGTGATGATAAGAGAGGAATTTCATGCCCTATAAATTGGAAAGTGATTTTCATTAAAGAATTGGATATCTCAATTTTTTGACACCTCTGTAACTAATCCTATGAACATCAAGAGGCCTCTTAACTTTTTTGAGCATCATTCCTTTCTATTACTTGAGGCATTTGGCAAAATAGTTTTTCAGTTTTTTTATTTCACTGGAATTTTTTCCTTACCCTCTGTTTCTTGTAGTTGTTTTTGTTTAATGAAGAAATCTATACCTATTTATTCACACATGATAGGACACAGGTAAAGAGAGGAGTGAGTGAGAGAATTTTAGTAACCAAGTTCTTAACAGATGTAAGCAAAATCTTCAACATATGATTTATATCGAGAGAAAATTCTAAAAGTTATAAACAGATACATCATAAATACAGTGAAGATAGAGAACGTCATTCTTTTGTTTATTCAGAAAACAATGTTTTTATTAACTTTCATTAATGAACTATTTTAAATGTCAATATAGTCAAGATTCTAAGGCAACATTGGTAATAGATTAGAATATTTTAGCCTAAACAATGTGGCACACTATTTGGTCTCTTACTTATTCTTTTTAATTTTTACTCCTATCCTCTTTAATGATCCAATAGTGCAATGTGGACAAGATCCACTTACAAATACCTTGAGATAAACATAGTTTCTTAATTTTCTTAAGAAAACTGTTTAGTCAGTTAAAACATCATCTATGGTGTTTTAAAACTGAAAATAATATGTATTTATAGAACACAACATCTAGCTTAGCATCATGAGGACTTAGCACTTGAAATTTATGAAGCATATTTCCAGTAGCTTTGCTTTAGTAAAATAGACATGATTTTAAATGTCTCCTTAGTTAAAATATATCAATTACAGATGTTTAAATAATACTAACATATGACATTAATAATCCACACACTTCACAATAACAACCTTCACCTCTAGAATATTTCACTGGTAAATATGAAACATAAATCCAATCTAGTCAATAGCTAATGACTAAAAATAGGAAGTCAGGTGCATTTTAAATTATAATTTCTGGTCCCTAACATAAGCAATTTCACTACTGCATCATTCTTTTTTATTTAATAAAAAAAATTTCTAATACAAGTGTCAAACTGAAGATAAAAAGGGCTGAGGAATTCTTTTTTCTCAACTGCTATTAACTCTGAAGACCAGTACCCTCATGTCTTAGAAAGTTCTAGATCAAACAAAATATAATTTCAGTCAAAGAGTGCAAAGAATTACTATATTAAAATGATAATTTTATTAAACAAAACACCATGAACAAAGTTAAAAGACAAATGGCAACTGTGAAAAATTATTGATATCTTATATCACTGACAAATAACTACTGCATCTATTATGTAAAGGATTAATAGGGTTAATAAGTTAAACAGAGTAGAAATATAATGTTAAATAAAGGCCATAAATAGGCAGTTAATAAAAAATAAATAATTGCATCTCCTCAAAATTGGAAAAGGTCATCAATTTTACTCATAATACAAGAAATATACATTTAAAGTACATGGAGATATCTTGTTTTCACCTATCATATTTGCGAAATTCCAACTTTTAAAAATAATTCTATGTGTTGTTATCTCTGTAGAGAAACAGACACTCTTACACATGATTGGCAAAGGGAGATATTACAGGGTCTATGGAGGAGGCTCTAGTGATAGCTATCAAAATTAAACTTACTTATCTTTGAATCAGAATCCCACTTACAGAAATCCCTCCTGCACATATACCAATATGTGTGCTACCTGATATGTGTACAAGGACATTCATTACATTATTACATGTAATAGCAAAGAAGTAACAAGAGACAATAAATACTCATGAAGTTAACAATGGGAGAGGGGTGAGTACATCAGTGAAATTAGTGAGTTAAAGACTTCCAAAAACTCACCAATAAAAGTACTGATTAATAAGAGATAATTTGTTTAATCATTTTAATAATCACTGCAATCATTAACATGGCTATCAAAGTTTATAGTTTGTGGCAAACTTTCCAGTGAATTACGACATTTGATTATTCTACTAGGCAGACACCATGATAGGTATTGTGTACATAAAGATACAGTAATTCCAGAACCTGATTCCAAGACATTATGGTATATTTTTTAAGGTAAATGTCTTACCCAGGAGCTCAAAACATTTCCTGTGAATGGTCAATACTGAATATTTTTGAGTTTGTGAGTCTTACTCTCTCTGTTGCAACTACTCAGTTCTGCCGTTATGGCATGAAATTAGCCATAGATAATACATTAATAAATTTGTGTGTCTATGTCCCCATACCATGTTATTTATGGATTCAAAAATATAAATTTTATATAAATTCCAGGTATCACAAAATATTATTTTCTTTCCATTTTTTCCAAAATTTAAAAGGAAACAGAATTGTGTGTAGGCAACACAAAAATAGACAATGGGCTAGCTTTGACACACAGACTGTAGCTTAACTGAACCCTGATCTAAATCATAAACCAAACTTCATAATATACTTCAATTAGTAATCAAAATGTCAACAGTATTTTTCAATTTTACAAAGATGCAAGGAATTAGAGACTTGTCAATTGTAATACAGGAAGTAAATGGAGGAGTTATAACTCAAGTTTAGCTCCTCACTCAGTAATTATTATTATCTCCTGAAGACAACAAGTCTATTATAATGATCATTATGATGTATGACATGAATTGTAGGATGTGTGTAATATCTTGAGTAAAATTATACTCTTATTTACAACATGAATCATTCAGCACTATTCAAATTTTGAAAACGAAAATAGACTAGCGAGTCTGTTAGTTTTACATGATTTTTTAAAAGAACGAACAAATTGTTTTAAAATTATAGTGACTAATTATTATATACAGTTGTGCTTCATTTAACGATGGAAATACATTCTGAGAAGTGCATCATTAAGCAGTTCTGTGTTTTTGTGAACATGATAGGGTATACTTATACAAACCGAGACACAATAGCCCACAGGCACAGAGGCTATATGGTGCAGCCTATTGCTCCCAGGCTAGAAACCTGTATAGCATGTTACTGTACTTAATACTGTAGATAATTGTACCACAATAATAAGTATATGCATATCTAAACATAAAAAACAGTACAATAAAATATGCACTACAATCTGTCATATATACTGTCCATAGTTGACTGAAGGTCATTATGTGGCACATGGCTATAATTCGTTTCAGGAGAAAATCAGTTACTTTTTACCAAATTTGCTACTATTATTTTCTTATCCTAGTCCTTCAATTATTTTAAAAGATCTTTAACAAGTAATCAGATCTATGAGATATATCCCTCTGCTGGTTTGAATACTTGAACTCTAATGGCAATTACATTTTGGAAAAAAATGTGACTTATGGATTATCATATATATTTATATAAGTAATACATGTATATATACATGTATGTGTTTGTACTTCTGTGTACAATTTATCATTTATTATTACGAAGTGCTCTAAAATCATGGCCTTTAGCCACAAGTACATATATTAGTAAAGAAGAATAGACTAATGTCAACAGAATAAATTATATCATAACAAATCTAATCACTGAGAAAATGTTTAAAAATTATTATAAGAAACATAAGAGAAGCTAATACATATCAAAATACTTGGGCTTGAACTCTTACTAAAAATTTAGTAAAGTAGAATAAGATGGCCAACTAGACACAGCCAAGAGATGTCTCTTTCCAAAAGAGAAGCTAAAATGTCGAGTAAACTGTCACATTCTGAACAGATCTTTTGAGAAAAAACACTCAAAGTCAATGGAGAAGTGATGCAGACACCACGGGTGAATAGGGACGAAGCTAGGAAGCCTGTATGGAGTCTCCAAGTGTCACGAATGGCTCCCAGTCCTGACCAGGTCCTAAGGAAGGGGTGAGTGAAGGAACTGTGAGGCACCACACTCCCATTGAAGACCTCTGGGATCCAAGCTACAAGAGATCCCATGACCCCCACAGACATCTTAATTGGCAAGGGGAACTTTCCAGAGAGGAGGCAGAGACTGAGCTCAAGCTTGCACAGTGCCCAGAAGGTTTTGTCTGTGGGGTAGCTGCTGCAAAACACAACCATAGGTACTCATCCTCCAAGGCTCTCCATCCTGCTCCGAGTGGCTCTAGCCCCTGTGAATGGCCAGGTTGGGAGAACAGGGCTGCTCTTCCCACAGGACCATAGTGCATCTGATTTGCAAAAACCCTTTTTAGCTGGTCACTCCCAAGGCCCCTGCCGGGCCACTCCCATAAGAGGAGGCACACAGCACAGCCTCCATTGCCCCAGCTGAGTGTTTCTCCATTGGTCTGAGAGCAGTTTGCTCCTCCGCAGTAGAGTCAGGGGGCCCAGAAGACAAAGCTTTCAAAGCTTTGGGCTTAGTTCCAACCCTCCAGGGTTTGAGCAAAACACCCAGGAGTATGAGGTAAGATCTGGGGCTTGTGCTCAAGTCGGGGATGAGCCCCGACTCTCAGAACATCGAAACCAATGTCTGATGTGTGGATTTGTGTGCTGGCGTGGGAGTTGGTCATCCCTCTCTCCACAAAACCAGACAAGAGTGAGTGTAGCAAGTTGGCCCGGGACAATTTTTCCCTGAGGCAGCCCTAGAGCCCGGAACACCTAGAATGACCTATCAATCCAGGCACAGAAGGTTTGGCACAAAACTAGCTGTTCAGACCTGCTCCTGGAGTAGACGACAGAGGGAGAAACCGACAGCGGAGTAAGAGTGAGCAGTTCCCACAGCTGTCTGTTGGGTAAAATATCCTGGGCCATGGGTGCTGCAGCAGCTGCAAACCAATGGCACCACTTCCTTGTCTAGGGATCCTCCACCCTGGGCCCACTGCATAAACAGACCACTTGTAGACATACTCCACAACCCGCTTCGACTGCCAAACTCAGAGGACCAAAAGGGCCCCAGGGAATGGCAGGTCCCCTGGTGGCCTCACCTTTGACTCAAATAACCCCTGGGAGAGAGTGCAGCCTGCCAAGGACCTGTTTGAGCCTAAAGAAATGGGGACCTAGCACCAGTGTTTGCAAGGGGCTCTCCCAAGGCCCAGGAATGGAGTTGGTGAGGTCTCATCTACTGGATCTCACCCTGAATTGTACCACCAAATAAAAATAAATTTGTCTACCATGAATCACCTGTGAAACCCAAAGCAGAAAAGCAGCTATAGCTAAGGAACCCATACAGAGCTTTGGGTCTTTAAAAGCACGAAGAAACAAAACCAATCCATAATACACAATATACATCCCAATCAAACCCTCAACAGGAAAAAATAAATAAAACCGAAAAGCTTCATCGAAATGACAGTAACTTCAAAAAAATAAAGAAACATTACACATCTCAGATGAGAAGACATTGGCACAAAAACTCCATTAATCTTTGGAGTACTCTCTTACCTACGAAGATTGCACTAGCTCCCCAGCAATGGATCCTAAGCAGATTGAGATGGCAGAAGTGACAGACATAGAATTCAGGGCTCGGATGGCAAGAAAACTCAACAAGATTCAAGAGAAAGTTGAAACCCAATCCAAGGAAGTCAGTACAATGATCCTAGAGTACAACAATGATGTAGCCGGGGCGGAGCAAGATGGCCGAATAGGAACAGCTCCAGTCTCCAACTCCCAGCGCGAGCGACACAGAAGACCGGTGATTTCTGCATTTTCAACTGAGGTACTGGGGTCATCTCACTAGGGAGTGCCT
>NW_016810869.1:1374776-1401761 GCF_001698545.2 Rhinopithecus bieti | reverse complement strand
AAAAAAAAAAAAAAAAAAAAAAAAAAAAAAAAAAAAAAAAACAATGATGTAGCCATTTAAGAAAGAAACAAACTTGAACTTCTGGCATTGAAAAATATACTACAGGGAATTTCAAAACACAGTTTGAAGCTATAACAATAGACTAGACCAAGCTTAAAAAGAATTTTTGAGCTCAGAGACTGGCCCTTCAAATCAACCCAGTTAAAAAAAAAAAAAGGAAAATAATTTTTAAAATGAACAATAACTTTGAGAAACATGTGATTATGTAAAGAGAACAAACTCACAATCCCTGAGAGATGGAGAGACAGTACGCAACTTGGAAAACATATTTGAGGATATAGTTAACAGAAATTTTTCCATTTTTGCTAGAGAGGTAGACAAGCCAATAAAAAAATAAAATCTAGAAAATCTCTGTGAGACACTATACAAGATGACTACCCACAAGGCACATAGTCATCAGGGTTTCCAATGTCAAAGTGAAAGAAGAAATCTTAAAGGAAGCTAGGGAAAAGTGTCAAATCACAAAAAAGAGAACCCCATCAGGCTAACAGTGGACTTCTCAGCAGAAACCTTACACGCCTGAAGAGATCAGGGCCCTATGTACAGCATCCTTAAAGAAAATAAATTCCAAACAAGAATTTTGTATCCCAGCAAACTAAGCTTCATAAGTAAAGAAGAAAAAATCTTTTCTAGACAAGCAACTGCTATGGGAATTTCTTACCACTAGACCAGTCTTACAAGAGATTCTGCAGAGAGTTCTAAAGATCAGGATGAAACAATGATACCTGCTTCCACAAAAACACACTTAAGTACATAGTGACAGACCCTTAAAAGCAACTATACAATTGAGACTACGATGTAAACAGCTAACAACATCACAACAGGATCAAAACTTCACTTTGAATGTAGTATCAAAATTAACCTTGGATGTAAATGCTCTAAGCACTCTCAGTTAAAAGACACAGAGTGGCAATTTGGATGACTAACCAAGACCATCCATCTTTTGGCTTCAAAAGATCCAGCTCACATGTAACGACACCCATAGGATCAAAGTAAAGGGATAGATAGGATCAAAGTAAAGGGATAGATAGGATCAAAGTAAAGGGATAGAGAAAAATCTGTCATGTAAATGGAAACAAGAGGAGGTGTTGTTATTCTTAAATTGGACAAAGCAGACTAAACCAACAATAATAAGAAAGGACAAAAAGTGGCATTACATAATCAAAAAAGGTTCAATTCAACAAGAAGACATAACTCACCTAAGTATACATGCACTCAATATTGGAGCACTGAGATTTATAAAACAAGTACTTCTAGACATAAGAGAAGACGTAGTCACAATAAAATAGTGAATGACTTATCACCCCACTGACAGCTTTAGACAGAAAACTAACAAAGAAATTCTGAACATAAATTTGACACTGAACCAATTAGACATAATAGACACCTATAAAATATTTCACCCAACAACCACAGAATACACATTCTTCTAGTCTACACACAGAACACACTCTAAGATCAACCACATGCTTGGTAATAAAGCAAGTCTCAATAAACTAAAAAAAATCAGCAGTGTATTAAACATACTCTCAGATCACAGAGGAACGAAAATAGAAATCAAAACCAGATGATCTCCCAAAACCACACAATTACATGAAAGGTAAACAACTTGCTCCTGAATGACTTTTCATTAAATGACATTATTTAATAACCTTAACATCACAACTAGGGGAAACAAACACCAGAAAAGAAAGAAAAGAAAAGAAAAGAAAAGAAAAGAAAAGAAAAGAAAAGAAAAGAAAAGAAAAGAAAAGAAAAGAAAAGAGAATCCCAGAAGTAACAGAAGTAAAGAAATAGCTAACATCAAAAGTTTCTTCAGTGTGTTGAATTCACATTTGAGGTAGATGCTGAGGCACAATGGACCAATATACATGGTCCAATAATTGGATAGAAGATGGCAGACTAGAAGAAGATCATGTGTGCTCCTCTCACAGAGGGGGAGAAAACAGGCTAGTGAATACTGAACCTGCAAGCTGATCATCTGAGAAATCACGTCGGGACCCATCAAGGCAGCAGAGTGACACAGAATGCAGAGAGGAGTAGAGCTGTACACCAGCCTGTCTGGGCTCACCATGGAGACAGGAGAACCTCCCCAGTATGGGAAAGGGTGAGTGAACAAGAGCTTCTAGGGGATTCGTACTCTCCACAGAGTATGAATGCAAGCCTGGAAATGAGAGAATCCTCCCAGGTTCCCCAGGCCTTCCCCACTACCATGCTTCTAGACAGGCAGAGAGCCACCCGGACATTTTGAAGTGGCAAGTTTTGGAATCCAAGGAAACTTTTACAAGCCTTGGGTCCCAAAGCAGATGAGCACCAGCACCACATCCCCAGTAGAGGCCAAAGTTTTGGTGCCTGGGAGCAGTTGCTTCACTCCTCCTTGCTGGATGGGGCGTCACACCAGCTTCAGACCCAGCAGTCTCACTTCTGTGTGAATTCAGCCAGAGGACACAACCTCCTGTTATCTTGGAAAATACCCAGATGATAGGGTGGGTGACCCCATCCAACCCTGCAACTGGTAGCCAGGTGGGCAACACTTGCTAGAGCTTCTGGCCCAGTGGTCCTTGCATCTGTATGGATTCAGCCAGTGAGCACAACCTTCTATTGTCCCAGAAAGCACTTCGACAGCAAGGCAGGTAATCACACCCACCCCTGCCACTGCTAACCAGGTGGGCAGCACCTGCTAGACCGTTTGACCCAGTGGTTTTACTTTTCTGTGAACTCAGCTGGACTGCACAGCTTCCGGTTGTCCCAGGAAGCACCCAGAGAGCAGGGCAGGTGACTTCACCTACCCCTGCCACTGGTAGCCAGGTAGACAGTGCCTGCTAGAATTTCCAGTACAGCATTCCCACTTCTGTATGAACTCAGCAAGTGGGCACAGACTCATGTTGTTCCAGAAAGCATCCAGATGGCAGGGTGGGTGACTCAACCCACCCCTGCCTCTTGGAGCAAGGCAAGCAATGCCAGCTAGAGCTTACAGCACACTGGTCTTACTCTGCTTGTATTTGCAAAGGGACACAGCCTCCTGTTGCCTCAAAAACACACAGACAGCAAGATGGATAATTCTACCTGCTCCTGCCTCTCAAAGCTAGATGGGCTGCACCCATTAGAGCTTCCAGCCCAGTAGTCCCACCTCTGCCTGAACTCTGCAGGCAGGTGCAACCCCATGTTCCCCTGGGAAGACCTGGACAGCAGATTAGGGCTGACACCACAAGGATACAGCCTGTCTGCCAACTGTTGCTCCTGTCCAAGGGAGCTACTTAGGCCAGAACACCTAATAAAAGAAACATGGACACAGAGACAGTAATTGGAAGGAATACGTTAAAGACCCAGGGGCAAACTAGATTCAAAGCTTGTCAATAGAACCCACCTTATACAGCAATCAAACTCTGAAGGGTATCAAAGAAGACAAAAGCAAAAAAAATAAAATAAAACTTATCCAAAGGACAGCAACTTCAAAGATTGAAAGAACAGTAGCCAACACAGATAAGAAAAACACTAGCACAAGAACTCTAGCAACTCAAAAAGCCAGAGTATCTTCTTTCTTCAAATGACCATGGTAGTTCCTGGCAAGAGTTCTTAACCAGGAAAAAATAGCTGAAATGTTAGAAATGCAATTTAGAACATGGATAGGAACGAATATCATCAATGTTTAGGAGAAAGTTGAAACCCAATCCAAGGAATCTAAGGAATACAACAAAATGATACTGGAGATAAAAGATGAAATGCCATTTTAAGAAAGAACCAAATGGAACTAACAGAGCTGAAAAACTCTAAGAATCTCATAATACAATCCCAAGTATTAACAGCAAAATTGGCCAAGCTGAGGAAATAATCTCAGAGCTCAGAGACTGGTTCTCTGAAGTAACAGGCATAAAAAATAAAGAAAAAGCAATACAAGAAAAAAAAAACAAAACCTCCAAGAAATATGAGATTATGTAAAGAGACCAAATCTATGACTCAGTGGCTCACTGAAAGTCAGGAAGAGAAATCGAGCAACTTGGAAAACAAATTTGAAGATATCATCCACAGACACTTCCCGAACCTTGCTGAGGAGGCCAACACTCAAATCCAAGAAAGGCAGAGAATCCTTGTGAGGTACTATAAAGATGACTATTCCCTAAGATACAGTCACCAGATTCTCCAAGTTTGAAATGAAAGAAAAAATGTTAGAGGCAACTAGAAAGAAGAGGCAGGTCACCTACAAAGGGAAACTCATCAGGCTAGCAGTGAACCTTTCAGCAGAAATCCTACAGACCAGAAGTGACTGGGGGACTATATTCAGCATTCTTAAAGAAAAGAAACTACAACCAAGAATTTCATATCCAGCCAATCTAAGCTTCATAAGCAAAAGAGAAATAAGGTTCTTTTCAGACAAGCAAATGCTAAGAGAATTTGTTACCACCAGAGTTGCCTTACAGGAGGTCCCTATAGGAGTGCCATAGATGGAAGGGAAATACCATTACCAGCCAGAACAAAAACACACTAAGTGCATAGATCACTGACACTATAAAGCAACTACACAATCAAATCTGCATAATAACCAGCTAACATCAAAATGACAGGATGAAACCTGCACACATCTATATTAACCTCAAACATAATGGGCTAAATGTCCCAGTTAAAAAGCACAGAGTGGTAAGTGGGATGAAGAAGTAAGACTCAACCCCAGTCAAGAAGAGACCCTTCTCACATGCAACGATATCCACAGGCTCAAAGTAAAGGGATGGAATCTACCAAGAAAATGGCAAACAAAAAAAGTGAGGGTTGTTATTCTAATTTCAGACAAAACAGACTTTAAACCAATGAACAAAAAAGGCAAAAAGTGTCACATAATGGGAAAGGGTTCAGTTCAACAAGCAGACTTAACTATCTTAAATATAAATACACCAACACAGGAGGTCCCAAGTTCATAAAGCAAGTTCATAGAAACTTACAAAGAGAATTGGATAACACCACAGCAATAGTAGGAGACTTCAACACCACACTGACAGTATCAGACAAGTTATCAAGGAAAAAAAAAAAAATGTTAAAAATCTTGGGACCCAATTTTGACATTTGACCAAATGAGTTTAACAAATATCTACAGAACTCTCCACCCCCCTGAAAAACAGATTGTAAATTCTTCTCATCTACAAATGACACAAACTGTAAAATCCCACACACAATAAAAAATAAAACAACCCTCAGCAAATTCAAGAAAGCCGAAATCATACCAAACATCCTCTTGGACCATTGCACAATAAAAATAGAAATCAATAGTAAGAAAATTGCCCAAAATCATACAAAGATGTGGAAAGTAAACAGGCTACTCCTGAATAACTTTTGAGTAAACAACGAAATTAAATCAGAGTCAAGAAATTGTTTGATATTCACAAGAAAAAAGATACTTCATACTAGAATATCTGAGACACATCTAAAGCAGTATTAGGAGAGAAGTTTATAGTACTAAGTGCCCATTTCAAAATGTTAGAAAGATATCAAGTTAAGAATCTGACACCGAAAAAAGAGCAAACCAACCACAAAGCCTGCAGAAGATAAGAAATAACCAAAAAACAGAGCTGAACTGAAGCAAACTGATATGTGACATACCATGCAAAAGATCAGCATATCCAGAAGTTGGTTCATTGAAAGAATAAATTAGATTGATAGAATTCTAGCTAGACTAATAAAGTAAAACAGAGAAAAGATCCATATAAGCACAATTAGAAATTACAAAGGGTACATTCCCAATGACCCCACAGAAATATTAATAAAAACCATCAGAAACTACTATTAACACCTCTATGCACATAAGTTAGACAACCTGGAAATATACAACCTCCCAAATTTGAACGAGGAAGATATTGAATCCCTGAATACAATCATAATGCAATCTGAAATTGAATCAGTGATAAGAGTCCTACCAACCAGAAAAACTCCATGACCACACAGACTCAACTGAATTTCACAGACTCACAACTGAAAAGATGTGTAAGGAAGAGCTGGGACCATTCCTATAGAAACTATTTCAAAACAATTGAGGATGATGGACTTCTCCCTAACTCAGTTTATGAGGCCAGCATCATCCTGATACCAAAATCTGTCAGATACAAAACAACAACAACAACAACAAAACTGCAGGCCAATATTTTTGATAAATTTATATTCAGAAACTTTTTATATTCAAAAAATACTTGCAAACCAAATCCGGCAGCACATCAAAAAGGTACTCCACCTATGATTAAGTAGGCTTTACCCCTGTGATGCAAAATTGGTTCAACATTGCAAATCAATAAGTGTGATTCATCACAGAAACATAAGTAAATACAAAACCAAATGATCATATCAATAGATACAGAAAAGGTTTCTGGTAAAATACAACATCCCTTCATGTTAAAGAAACCTCAACAAACTAGGCACTAAAGGAACTTACTTCAAAATAACCGGAGCTGGCTGGGTGCTGTGGCTCACGCCTGTAACCCCAGTACTTTGGGAGGCCAAGACGGGAGGATCACCTAAGGTCAGGAGTTCGAGACCAGCCTGACCAATGTGGTGAAACCCTGTCTCTACCAAAAATACAAAAATTAGCCGGGAGTGGTGGCACGTGCCTGTAATCCCAGCTACTCAGCAGGCTGAGACAGGAGAATTGCTTGAACCCGGGAGACAGAATTTGCAGTGAGCCAAGATCATGTCACTGCACTCCAGCCTGGGTGACACAGTAAGAATCCCTTAAAAAAATTAATTAATTAATCAGCAAATAACAGGAGCCATCTATGAAAAACCCATAGTGATCAACATACTGAATGAGCAAAAGTTGGAAGTATTCCGCTTCAGAAATATACCAAAACAAAGATGACCACTCACACCACTGCTCTTCAATATAGCACTGGAAGTCCTAGCCAGAGCATTCAGGCAAGAGAAAGAAATGAAAACCTCTCTTTCAAATAGAAAGAAAGGAAGTCAAACTATTTCTGTTTGCAAATGATATAATCCTATACCTATAAAACCCCATAGTTTCTGCCTAAACACTCCTAGGTCTGATAAACAACTTAAGCAAAATCTCAGGATAAAAAATCATTGTACAAAAATCAGTAGCACTTATATACAAGAACAACGTCCAAGCTAAGAGCCAAAACAATAATGCGATTTCATTCACAATAGTCACAAAAACTTAAATTTTATAGGAATATACCTAATCAGGGAGATGAAAGGTATTGATAATGAGAATTTCAATATAATATTCAAATAAATCAGAGATGACATAAACAAATGGAAAAATATTCCATGTTCATGGATAGGAATACTCAATATTGTTAAAATGGCCATACTGCCCAAAGCAGTTTACAGATTCAATGCTATTGCTATCAAACTGTCAATGTCATTCTTCACAGAATTTGCAAAAACTATCTGAAAGTTCATATGAAACCAAAAAGAGCTTAAATAGTTTGATGCAGGCATCATGGCATTCAACTTCAAACTATACTACAAGTCTATAGTAACCAAAACAACACAGTACAGGTACAAAAAATGGACAAAAAGATCAATGGAAAAGAATAGAGAGGCCATAAATAAAGCCACATACCTACCACCATCTGACCTTTGACAAAGTTGACAAAAAACAAGCAATGGGGAAAAGGCTCGCTATTCAATAAATAGTGCTAGAATAACTGTATAGCCATATGAAGAAGGTTGAAGTTAGACTCCTTCCTTACATCCTTTACAACAATGAAATTAAAATGAATTAAAGATTTAAATATAAAATCTAAAACTATAAAAACCCTGGAAGGTGACCTAAGAAATATCATTCCAGACATAGGTCTGGGCAAAGATTTTATGACAAAGCTGCCAAAAGCAATTGCAACTAAACAGAAAATGACAAATGGGACCTAGTTAAACCAAAGTGCTTCAGCACAGCAAAAGAAACTATGAACAGATTTAACAGACAACTTATGGAATGGGAGAAAATATTTTGAAACTATGCATCACACAAAAGTCTAATATCCAGAATCCATATGAAAATTAAACAAATTAGAAAGAAAAAACATCAAATAATTCCATTAAAAAGTGGACAAAAGACATAGACATTTTTCAAAAGAAGACGTACACCCAGCCAACAGGCATATGAAAAAACACACATTATTAATCATGAGATAAATGCAAATTAAAAACAGTTTGATACCGTCTTACTGCAGTCAGAATAGCTATTACTAAAGTCAAAAAAATAGAAAAAAAATGATGACAAGGTCAAAAAGAAAAGGGAGAACTTATACACTGCTGGTGTGAATGTAAATAAGTTTAGTCATTGTGGAAATCAGTGTGGCAATTTTTCTAAAACCCTAAAGAAATGTGCCATTTCACCCAGCCATTTCCCATACCCAATCCAAGTATTGGGTATATGCCCAAAGGAATATAAATCATCCTACAATAAAGACAAATATAAGGATATGTTTATCACTGCACCATTAACAATAGCAAAGGTATTAAATCAATGTAAATGCCCATTAACAGTAGCCTGGATAAAGACAATGTGGCACACATAGACCATGGAATACTACATAGCCACGAAAATGTATGAGATCACATCCTTTTCAGAAACATGGATAGAGGTGGAGGCCATAACCTGACACAAACAAATGCAGGAAGAGAAAACCAAATACTGCATGTTCTCATTTATAAGTGATAGCTGAACTTTGAATACATATAAACACAAAGAAGGGAACAACGGACACTGGAGTATTTTCAAGAGTGAAGGGTGAAAGTAGGATGAGGATAAGTACCTATCAGGTACTATGCTCCAGGTAACGAAATAATCTGTACATTAAACCCATGTGACACACAATTTATGTATATAACAAACCTAAAATAAAAATTACAAATAAAAATAAAATAAAATCAGAGCAGGATTGAATGAAATTAAGAACCAAAATCTATACAAAGAATCAATAAAACCAAATGTCACTCCTTTGAAAGGATAAACAAAACTGATAGATCTCTATCTAGATTAAGAAAGAAAAAAAGAGAGATGATCCAAAGAAGCACAAGCAGAGATGACAAAGGTGACATTACAACCAATCCCACAGAAATGCTAAAGAACCTCAGAGACTATTATGAACAGCTTTATGTAAATAAAATAGAAAATCAATGGGAAATTGATAAATTCCTGGAAACACAACCTCCCAAGAAATTTTAATCCCAAACAGACCAATAATAAGTCCCAAAATTGAGTCAGTAATTAAAACCAATCAACCAAAAAGGGATGGATTCACAGCCTAATTCTAGCAGATGTATAAAGAAGAGCTTTAGGCTACCAATTTTACAAAAATTATCCCAAAAGATCAAAGAGGAGACACTTCTTGCTAGCTCATTCTACTATGCCAGCATTTTCCAGATACGAACAGATGGCAAAGATACAATTAAAAAATAAAACTACAGGCCAAAGCCCTGATGAACCTACATGCAAAAATCTTTTACAAAATACTAGCAAACTTCATCCAGCCCCACATCAAAAAGTTAACTCACCACACTCAAGTAAGCTTTATTCCTAAGATGGAAGATTGGTTCAACATACACAAATCAATAAATGTGAGTCAGTACATTAACAGAATTGAAAGCAAAAGACGTGATTATTTCAATAGACACAAGACAAGCTTTTGATAAAATCCAACATCCTGTCATGATAAAAACCCTCATAAAACTATGCCTTAAGGGAATACACCTTGAAATAATACAGAGTTGTCTATGACAAATCCATAGTCAATGTCTTGCTGAAAAGACAAAAGCTGGAAGCATTCCCTTTGAGACCTGGAACAAGACAGGGCTACCCACTTGCATCACTGCTATTCAACATAGTACTGTAAGTCCTAGCCAGAAAAATCAGGCAAGAGAAAGAAATAAAAGGCATCCAAATAGGAAAAGAAGTCAAATCATCTCTCTTCAATAATCATATGACTGTATACCTAGAAAATCTAAAGATTCTACGAAAAGGTGCCTACCACTGATGAATGGCTTCAGTTAAGTTTTGAGATATAAGTAAAAAAGCAGTAGTATTTCTAAACACTAATAATGTTCAAGCTGAAAATCAAAATAATTAAAAAATCCCATTTGCAATGGCTGCAACAAAAATAATGAAAAGCATAGAGAAATAGCTGATCAATGAGGTGAATGACTTCTACAAGGATAACTACAAACCACTGGTGAAAGAAATCAGAGATGACACATAATAAATGGAAAAATATTCCATATTCAGGGATTTAAAGAATCATTATCATTAAAGTGGCCATACTGCTCCCGAGCAATCTACAGATTTAACATAAATTATTTCAAGCCACCAATGTTATTTCTCACAGAACTAGAAAAGAACTACTAGACAATGTATATGGAAAAACAACAACAAACAAAAGCCCAAATAGCCAAAGCAATCCTTACCAAAAAGAGCAAAGTCCAAGGCATCACATTACTCTACTTCAATCTATGCTATACTACAAAGCTACAGTAACTGAAACAGCATGGTAATGGTCCAACAACAGACATATAGGCTAATGGAACAGAATACAAAACACAAAAATACAGCCACACACTCACAACCATCTGATTTTTGACAAAGTCAACAAAAACAATCAATGGGGAAAGGATTTCCTATTTAATAAATGGTGCTGGGATAATTTGCAATCTATACACAATCTACACACACACAGGAAACTGGACCCCTATCTCTTCTCATCTACAAAAATTACCTTAAGATAAAGTAAATAATTAAATGCAGACCTCAAATTATACAAATCCTAGAAGAAAATCAAAGACATTTATTTCTTGACATAAGTCTTGGCAAATAATTTATGGCTAAGTCCTGAAAAACAATCACAAAAAAAAAAATTGATAAGTAAAATCTAATTATACTAAAGAGCTTCTGCACAATCAAAGAAACTATCAACAAAGTAAAGAGACAAACTACAGAATGGGAGAATAATTTTGCAAACTGTGCATCTCACAAAGGTATAATATCTAGAATCTGTAAGGAACACAAAAAATGAAAAAGAAAAAAATAACATTAAAATTGGCATAAACAGACACTTTTCAAAGGAAGACACACAAATAGCCAACAAGCATGTGAAAAATATTTCTCACCACTAATTAACAAATAAATGCAAATCAAAACCACAATAAGATACCATCTCACACTAGTCAGAATAG
The DNA here is from genome assembly GCF_001698545.2 of Rhinopithecus bieti. Lineage (NCBI taxonomy): Eukaryota > Metazoa > Chordata > Mammalia > Primates > Cercopithecidae > Rhinopithecus > Rhinopithecus bieti. The sequence continues at coordinate 1,390,532 of NW_016810869.1, read as the reverse complement.
CTACCATTAAAAAGTTAACAAATAATAGATGCTATCAGGACTGTGGAGAAAAGGGAAAACACACACTCTTGGTGGGAATGTAAATTAGTGTATCCAATGTGGAAAGCAGGTTGCAGATTTCTCGAAGAACCAGAAATAGAACTACTGTTCAAACCATCCAACCCACTACTGGATATACACCCCCCTTTCCCCAAAAAAGTTGTTCTAACAAAAAGACAAATGCACCCATATGTTCATTGCAGCACTATTCACAAGAGCAAAGACACGGATTCAATAACCTAGGTGTCCCTCAATGGTGGATTAAATGAAGAAAATGTGATACATATGCATCATGAAGTACTACACAGCCACAAAAAAGAACAAAATCATGTCCTTTGCAGCAATGTGGATACAATTGGATGCCATTATCCCAAGTAAGCTAACACAGAAACAGAAATTCAAATATGTATTTTCACTTATAAGGGGAAGCTGAACACAGGTACACATGGACATAAAGATAAGAACATTAGACAGGGGACTACAAGTGGCGGTGAAGTAGAAAGGGGAGGAAGGGTTGAAAAACTACCTACTGATTACTGTGCTTACTACCTGGGTAATGGGTTTGATCACACTCCAAACCTCAGCATTACACAATATACACATGAAACAAAAATGCACATGTGCCCTTTGAATCTAAAATAAAAGTAAAAATTTGTTCAAGTCTACTTAATATTATTTTATAATGTAAAATATAACTGTAGATGCAAAAATTTCAATCAAGTTCAAAGATAATTTGGAAGAATCTTACCTAATTCATCTGTTAAAAAACATTCTTTTAATACCAGAACTGCATTTTATGAGTATTATTTTATGTCTGTTGACAAAACATTTGCTGGCATTTCTGTGATGGAGGAAGAGAAAAAATACTTTTCAGCTTTTTGGAGTTATCCCTTCTCATGTTCACAGTAATCAAATAATTCTGTATTTTATACAAGAGTGCTATGAAATTTCTTTTGGTGGTTTTGTCATGAAGTCTTAGCACATGCCTATGTCCTGAATGGTATTGCTAGGTTTCCTTCTAGGGTTTTTATGGTTTAGGGTTTTATATTTCAGTCTTTAGTCTATCTTGTGTTAATGTTTGTATAAGGTGTAAGGAAGGGGTCCAGTTTCAGTTTCCCGCATATGGCTGGCCAGTTTTCCCAGCATCATTTACTGAATAGGAGATCTTGTCCCTATTGCTTGTTTTTGTCAGGTTTGTCAAAGATCAGACAGCTGCAGATGTGTGGTGTTGTTTCTGGGGTCTCTGTTCTGCTCCATTACTCTATATGTCATTTTGTACCAGTACCTTGCTGTTTTGGTTACTGTAAGTTTGTAGTATACTTTGAAGTCAGGTAATGTGAGGCCTCTAGCTTTGGTTTTTTGCTTAGGATTCTCTTGGCTATACGGGGTCTTCTTTGATTCCATATGAAATTTAGAATCCTTTTTTTTTTTTTTTTTTTTCTAATTTTGTGAAGAATGTCAATGTAGTTTGATTGGAAGAGCATTGAATCAATAAATTACTTTGGGCAATATGGCAATTTTCACAATATTGATTCTTCCTATCCATGAGGATGGAATGCTTTTTCATTTGTTTGTGTCCTCTCTCATTTCCTTGAGCAGTGGTTTGCAGTTCCTGAAGAGGTCCTTCACAACCCTTGTTGTGAAGAATTCCTAGGTTAACTGTATTCCTAGGTATTTCATTCCCTTTGTAGCGATCATGAATGGGAGTTCATTCATGATTTGGCTCTCTTTTTGCCTACTGCTCGTGTAAAGGAATGCTTGTGATTTTTGCACACTAGTTTTTGTATCCTGAGACTTCGCTGAAGTTGCTTACCAGCTTAATGAAATTTTGGGCTGAGATGATGGGGTTTTCTAAATATAAAATCATGTGGTCTGCAAACAGACAACTTCACTTCCACTCTTCCTATCTGAATACCCTTTATGTCTTTCTCTTGCCTGATTGCCCTGGCCAGAACTTCCAATATTATTTTGAATAGGAGTGGTCAGAGAGGGCATCCTTGTATTAGTTTTCAAAGGAAATGATTCCAGCTTTTGCTCATTCAATATGATATTGGTTGTGGGTTTGTCATGAATAGCTCTTACTATTTTGACATATGTTCCATCAATACCTAGTTTTTTGAGAGTTTTTAACATGAGCGGATGTTAAATTTTATCAAAAGCCTTTTCTCCATCTATTGAGATAATCATGTAGTGTTTGTCTTTGGTTCTGTTTATATGATGGATTATGTTTATTGATTTGCATATGTTGACCCAGTCTTGCATCCCAGGGATGAAGCTAACTTGATCTAGGTGGATAAGTTTTTTGACGTGCTGCTGGATTCGGTTTGTCAGTATTTTACTGAGGATTTTCGCATTGATGTTCATCAGGGATATTGGCCTGAAGATTTTTTTTGTTGTTGTGTCTCTTCCTGGTTTTGGTATCAGGATGATGCTGGCTTCATAAAATGAGCTAGGGAGGAGTCCCTCCTTTTCAATTGTTTGGAATAGTTTCAGAAGGAATGGTACCAGCTCCTTTTTATATTTCTAGTAGAATTCAGCTGTGAATCCGTCCAGTCCTGGGATATTTTCTTTTTTTTTTTTTATTGGTAGGCTATTAATTACTGACTCAATTTCACAGCTTGTTATTGGTCTATTCAGGGACTTGACTTATTCCTGGTTTAGTCTTGGTAGGGTGTATACATCCAGGAATTTATCCATTTCTTTTGGATTTTCTAGTTTATTTGCCTAGAGGCGTTTATAGTATTCTTTGATGGTAGTTTGTATTTCCGTGGGGTCAGTGGTGACATTCCCTTTATCATTTTTTATTATATCCATTTGATTCTTCTCTCTCTTCTTCTTTATTAGTCTAGCTAACAGTCTATTTTGTTAATTAAAACAAACAAACAAACAACAAACAAACAAACAAAAAAACAGCTCCTGGATTTATTGATTTTTTGGAGGGTTTTTGTGTCCCTATCTCCTTCAATTCTTCTCTGATCTTAGTTGTTTCTTGTCTTCTGCTAGCTTTTGGATTAGTTTGTTCTTGCCTCTTTAGTTCTTTAAATTGTGATGGTAGGGTGTCAATTTGAGATCTTTGTAGCTTTCTGATGCGTGCAGTTAGTGCTATACATTTCCCTCTTAACACTGCTTTAGCTGTGTCCCAGAGATTCTGGTGTGTTGTCTCATGGCTCTCATTGGTTTCAAATACCTTCTTGATTTCTGCCTTAATTTCATTATTTACTAAGGAGTCATTCAGGGGCAGATTGCATGAAATTGAAATTCCATGATTTTGTGTGTGCTTCTTAATTCTGAGTTCTAATCTGATTGCAATAGATGCTGGCAAGGCCCTAGAGAAATAGGAACAGGTTTACACTGATGATGGGAATGTAAATTGGTTGAACCATTGTGGAAAACAGTGTGGGAATTCCTCAAGGATCTAGAATCAGAAATACCATTTGACCCAGCAATCCCATTATTGGGTATATACCCAAAGGACTATAAATCATTCTACTGTAAAGACATGTGTACAGGTATGTTAATTGCAGCACTATTTACAATAGCAAAGACATGGAACCAACCCAAATGCCTATCAATAATAGACTAAATTAAGAAAATGTGGTACATATACACCATGGAATAATATGCAGCCATGAAAAGGGATGAGATCATGTCCTTTGCAGGGACATGAATGAAGCTGAAAGCCATCATCCTCAGCAAACCGACGCAGGAACAGAAAACCAAACACCGCATGTTCTCACTCATAAGTGGGAGCTGAACATGGAGAACACATGGACACAGAGAGGGGAGAAACACACACCAGGGCCTGTTGGGGGGTGGGGGTGAGGGGGAGGAACATAGAATACAGGTCAATAGGTGCAGCAAACCGCCATGACACACGTATACCTATATAACAACCCTGAACGTTCTGCACGTGTATCCCTTTTTTTTGTTGTTGTTTGCTTGTTTTTGTTTTTTAGAAGAAATAAAGAAAAAAAGAGTACTTTGAAAATAAAGGATTGGTTCACTTTGAATATATTCATAAATGTGAGGTTAAATTAATTTTCTAAGCAAGTTAAAATGGCACAGAAGATAATTATTTTAAGCACATAGTAATTGCTAAGCTTTGCAGTTTTATTTTTTTATTTTAGTTATGCATTTATGTTACAGGGGGTGTGTGGGAGTGAGAAAAAAATCTGTAAAATTAAGGTAGAATTGCCCATAAAGGCAAATTAGAAAAAAGTAGAAAGACTAAAAGTGAGGTGTCTCTGGGTCAGATGAGCAATAACAGGACTCACTTTCAGGTTTGACTTTTTATACCTGTGCGTTTGTCCATCCATACTACAGACAACGGAACGGATAATAGTTTCACAGAACCTCCACAAACCTGAACAGCATCAAAAACCTCCATCGCCTCCTGATATGTGAGGAGCTCTCAGCCATATGTTCATTGGCACCATATGTTCATTCGATTCCAGAAAGATTGTTTAGAACTGATCTTCCTATTGAGGCTTCATCTTTTACTAAAACTAGGCGAGCTCGAAAAACAAGTTGCCTGAATTTCCCTCCCTTTTCCAAAAAGTTTTGTTTCTGTTTCTTAGTTAGATTAAAATTTTAAGAAATATGCATCATAAAATATTTTAATAATAAAATATTTTTCCTCTTGGTTTATTCCAAAACGGGCAATTTTAATGATACCTTTCTTGTGCTACTTTCAAGGATGGAAAGCATACAGAAAAAGGATATGACTGAACTAATTTACACTCCCATCAACAGTGGAAAAGTGTTCCTATTTCTCCACATCCTCTCCAGCATCTGTTATTTCCTGACTTTTTAATGACTGCCATTCTACCTGGCGTCAGATGGTATTTCATTGTGGTTTTGATTTGCATTTCTCCAATGACCAGTGATGATGTGCTTTTCTTCACATGTTTGTTATCTGCATAAATTTCTTCTTTTGAGAAATGTGTTCATATCCTTTGCCCACTTTTTGATGGGGTTGTTTTTTTCTGGCAAATTTGTTAAAGTTCTTTGTAGATTCTGGATACTAACCCTTTATCAGATGGATAGATAGCAAACATTTTCTCCCATTCTGTAGGTGGACTGTTCACTCTGATGATAGTTTCTTTTGCTGTGTACAAGTTCTTTAGTTTAATTAGATCACATTTGTCAATTTTGGCTTTTATTGTCATTGCTTTTGGTGTTTTAGTCATGAAGTCTTTGCGCATGCCTACATCCTGAATGTTATTGCACAGGTTTTCTTCTAGGGTTTTTATGGTTATAGGTCTTACATTTAAGTCTTTAATCCATCTTGAGTTCATATTTGTATAAGGTGTAAGGTGATTCCTCAAGGATCTAGAACCAGAAATACCATTTGACCCAGCAATCCCATTATTGGGTATATACCCAAAGGATTATAAATCATTCTACTATAAAGACACTTGCACACACATGCTTATTGCAGCACTGTTCACAATAGCAAAGACTTGGAACCATCCCAAATGCCCATCAGTGATAAACTGATAAAGAAAATGTGGCACTATGCAGCCATAAAAGAAGGATGAGTTCATGTCCTTTTCAAGGACATGGATGAAGCTGGAAACTATCATTCTCAGCAAACTAACACAGGAACAGAAAACCAAATTCCACATGTTCTCACTCGTAAGTAGGGGTTGAATAATGAAAACACATGGACACAGGGAGGGGAATATCATACACCGGGGCCTGTCTGGGGGTCGTGGGGTAGGGGAGGAATAGCATTAGGAGAAATATCTAATGTAGATGATGGGTTGATGGGTGCAGCAAAACACTATGGCATGTATATACCTATGTAACAAACCTGCATGTTCTGTACATGTATCCCAAAACTTAAAGGTATATTTTTTTTAATAAAAAGGATTTTGAAGTTTATAACTCAAATAAATTTCTACTAATCTATTTTGTTTTGATGTTATTACATTTTAAAAAATGTATTTTATGAAATACTTGGTAAGAAAAAAGTATACAATGAAGATAGATCTTTTGTCTCATTTTAATATGCATATGAGAATATGATACAATTGTTTTAGAACTTTTTTTATGTTCTATATTCTAACTCCACAGCTCCTGCCTTGTATAGAAAATGCAGCTGTAACCCAGTCCCTGTTGGACAAGGGGTGGAACAGATGGCTTGTGATCCTGTACTGCCTACACATTAGGGAAGCACCAAGGCTTAGATGGAATACTATTTTTTTTAGTACTAACAGTGCTAAAGTGAGAATAAATCATCAATCAGGGGGATGGAAGCCACCGAGCCTGCAGTCACGGATATTCTACTGCTGTGCTTGCTGTTTTTCCCATAGGTCCTGAACAAACTGAAGTGCGGCTGCTTCCCAAGACCAGTAATTAATCAGAAGAAGGTCTCTCCAATTCCCAGTTTGTTCTCAACCCTAGAGCCTAGATGACACACGCTTAAACTCTTCCATGTTACTGACCACATAATTTACTGAACAGTATGATCAGCCATTAAATTTTCTTGTCTGCATTTTTGAGAGAAAGGGAACTTGACTTGAAATTACTGATCATTTTGTCAACTTCATTCCATTGTGATTATTTTTTCAAAGCCTATATATCCAGTGCATACTTAATCTATATTTAAAAGATATCAATGTTTTTATGAAATTTAACTTTGGGGTTGGAAAATATTCATATGCTATTAAAGGTTAACTTAAATAAGAGTACATCTCTAAAATTAATAGAAAATATTAGATTTTTCTATTATTTAATTATGATATTAGAAAATGTATGTGATATTTTCTTGATAGAGCATCTTCTTTTTAGCCACATGTACAGGAGCAATATATGAAAATAGCAGCAAATATCAGTGTACCAATAAGTGACATGTGAATTCCAATATACCTTCAAGGTAATAAAGAAAAAAATCACGTACTTAATTGTGTGTTCCATTAAGTCTTTCCAATTTACAAGAGAGAAAAGAAAAAGTAATATACTTGCTATGAATATTCAGTCTTGTATGTATGGGCCAATGTTTAGAGAGGTATAAGATGATGAATAATGTTTCCTTTTTACAATTATTATTTTGAGCTCTCTAATGTAAGTAGTAGTTTCTATAGCATAATTCTCTCTACAACATCATTTGCTTCATATGTCTATCTCTTCAAATATTTCTCCAACATCAGCTCATCTTACCCCACGATTTCTCAAGATAGGAAAAACAGCAAAACAAACAAAAACTTACCTTTCCAACATACTGAGGATCTGGTCCCATATGTTCTTCTAAAACAAAGAACTGATTCCATACCCATCCCCTTTTGGGACGATGGTGGACTTCGGTTTCACCTTCAATGTGTTTGGTTTGGTTTCTCGTCACCTTGATGGAGCTGTGGTGAGCAGTTCCATAACACCTCTGCACAAAACAGAGACACACTAGGACTGGACAGATGCAAGATGTGCTCGTAATTTTCATTGTAAGATAACTTTCCAGTTCACAGTTTTCCTTCTTTTCCTTGTCAGCTACAAATGCTTAGTGGGCATTCAAGAAAGAAGCCAGAGCATCTTTAGGAAGGACAGTCCAAAGTAAATTGTTTAGCGTGTCCATGATTTAACTGTCCATCAGGGAAAGGTCAGATCACATTTACATTCTGAACCACTTGGAAAATCAAAGCTGTAGTTGTCTGATTCCAACTCTTCACAGTAGTTGAACACAAGCAACCATTTTCAACCTAATGGAAAGAGAAAATTATCTGTGTTACAAAACATGTTTTTTTTAACTATTTGCTCTGAATACAAATGATACTATTTTGCAATGTGATACTGATAGGCAAAGAACATATGCAAATTCTTTAGGACACATCCAGAAACCTATACACCTATATATCTACATGTATTTTCACATGAACCTTCCTGTTTGTTCCATTAATTCTCAATTACAAATGTATGTATAATTCTTGTTTTTGTTAGACATAATACAATGTGTTATATATAATACAAATTAATTACCTACTGTATGAGACTCATCAAACTTTGACAAAATATCCCAAGGCCTGAAAAATTGTCACAGACCATAACAGCAATCAAATAAGTACTTAAAGTGCTCCGTAAGTAAAATGGAAGAAAATAAAAGAACAAAGAAAAAGGTGGCTGGAAAAAAAATGAATGCAAGTGAAAATTACTCCAGGCTTGGGGAACAGATTGGATGAGTTGAGTGTGAGTAAGAATGCCAATTTGGCTGAATTATAAATTGTGTAAATTTTGATAGGTCCTGCATATCTACCCAGGGTATGGACTTCACACACTGACAAGGCAGATTTTCAAGCTAGGGAATTACATTACTAGGCTTGATTTCTAGTACACATGATTCTAGCAATTATCTAAAGACAGGATTTAAAAAAGGAAAAAAAAATAGTGGCAAATAAACAGAGGAAAAATGTTTCGATTTTTTAAATAAAAATAAATAAATAAACATTGAAGACATGAGTGTAGGTTATACTATGATTGGGCAACAAAGTAAAATATGAAAAATATTTCTGCAAAACTAATGACAGGATTTGGGAGAGACACGAATGACTGAAATTTGGGCCAGGCACGGTAGCTCACAACTGTAATCCAAGCACTTTGGAAGGTTGAGCCAGCCAGATCACTTGAGGTCAGGAATTTGAGGCCAGCCTGGCCAACATGGTGAAACTCTATTGCTACTAAAAATACAAAACTAGGTAGGCGTGGTGGTGCATGCCTGTAATCCCAGCTACTCGAGAGGCTGAGGTAGGAGAATCACTTGAACCCAGGAGATGGGTGTTGCAGTGAGCGGAGATTGTACCATTGTACTCCTGCCTGGGCAACACGAATGAAACTCTGTCTCAAAAAACTGCAATAAAATAAAAAGAATGACTGAAATTTATTCTTATTTAAACTTATTTAAAGCATATAAATTGTGCATCAAGTTTTGCTGTACTGTTATATATGTGTGTTTGAATATGTGTTTAGGAAGGTTACATTGTTTCAAGAATATGGCTATTTCATTTAGTAAAAACTATTAAATAAATCACTTCCTCATTGCATGCAATTCATCCCTGTAAATCAGCACAAACTGAAATGTAGATCTGAATAAATAACAAATTGACATAACAGTATAAGTAATTTATAATACTGAAAACAAATAATCAGTTACAGCATGATTCTCTTACACAGTTGAGGACAGATTTGGTCACGAAGGAAAAAAGTCACATGAGACTCAAGAGCAGGGCATATTTCTCTGAGTATTTCTTTCCATACATGAGGGTTAATAATAGTGCTTACTTCACCTTCGTGCTAGAATTGTATAGGATTAGAAGAATTGGAATTTCATTATCATTTGACAAATATAAAATTTACTTTTTTAAATATTTTCTGAAAGCAAAGGTATTCTTCCCTCTAGTTTAAATCAAAACAACATCAAAACTCTCCTAAAATATAAGAGAGAGCAATACTATTCTAGCTCCAACACGGCAAGAGCACTGGAAAGAGAGTCAGAAATCACAGGTTTTATTTTCTGACAGTTTACTTACTATATGAATTTATGTGAACCATCTCATTTTTTTCAGTCTCGCTGTCCTCATTTATTAAAATTTGTGACTGGAATACCTGTATTTAATATTCTTTCCAGGATTTGTAATAAATTATTTGAATAAGTTTATATTAAACTTTTTATTTCCCAAGAGATTCTTAATTTTCAAATCATGACCCCCCCCCCCCAAAAAAAAAGAAACTTTATCCAGTTTTTCTTCTTAGAAGCCAAGTTGTTGAAGATATAGAAGGTGTTGTATTTTAATACTTTCACACCATTTGGTGTGATTTTCAAATAAAATTAACATCTTTGCCCTTCATGCTAAGTTGTTTAACCAAGCATAATTTACGAGTACAAGGTGAAGAAAGTGGCTTTTGTAATGCATTACAGATATGTAAAATTAGTGTTTTCTTTACAATACCGATTGTGAGTCATTCCAAAAATATATAAATGCATTTTGATCTACATATGCTTTATATGTTTATGAAACTCTATTATGACAATTATGAAAAGAGAAGATATATACTGTGCTATGGAATAAAAGAACAAATGTAAACATCACTACAGTGCTTATGGAGACAATTTTATTACTATATAATAAGAGGACAAAACTTCAAATATAAGATTTTTTTGCATTACTGCAAGAAATCCACCTCTGCATAGGTTAGAAAAAATTGAAATGCAAATAGTAAGAAAATAAACCACTGACTGAGACCAATACAATAGAAATAAGTGGTAGACATTTTCCATTTTATGACTGAGCAGTGTTCAAAGACCCTTCTGTTTTCATGGAAGATTCCAATATGTGAATTCTGATAAACCGAGCCCTAACTTTCACCACTAAAGACTTAGGCACTGATATGGTCTGGCTCTGTGTCCCCACCTAACTCTCCTCTTGAATTGTAATCTGAATTGTAATTCCCATTTTGGCAAAGGGATCTCATGGGAGGTGATTGTATCATGGGGGCTGTTCCCTCATACTGTTCTCTTGATAGTGAGTGAGTTATCACAAGATCTGATGGTTGTATAAGGGGATCTTTCCCCTTCACTCTGCACTTCTCTTTCCTGTTGCCTTGTGGAGAAGAACATGTTTGCTTCCCATTTTGCCATGAGCATAAGTTTCCTGAGGCCTCCCCTGCCATGTGGAACTGTGAGTCAATTAAACCTCCTCGCTTTATAAATTACCCAGTCTTGGGTATTTCTTTACAGCAGCATGAAAATGAACTAATACATTTTTACCAGCAGAGTGGGGTGCTGCTATAAAGATACCCAAAAATGTGGAAGTGACTTTGGAACTGGATAACAGGAAGAAGTGGGAACAGTTTGGAGGGCTCAGAAGAAAATAGGAAGATGTGGGAAAGTTTGGAACTTCCTAGACACTTGTTGAATGGTTTTGACCCAAATATCCATTATTCATTATCAAATGGATAATGATGTGGATAACAAAGTCCAGATTGAGGTGGTCTCAGATAGACATCAGGAATTTTTTGGGAACTGGAGAAAAGATCACTCTTGCTATGTTTTAACAAAGAGACTGGTACCATTTTGTCTGTGTACTAGAGATCTGCGGAACTCTGAACTTGAGAGAGATGGTCTCACATTGGAACTTATGTTTAAAAGGGAGTCAGGAGGCCGGGGCGCGCGTGGCTCAAGCCTGTAATCCAGCACTTTGGGAGGCCGGAGACGGAGCGGATCATGAGGTCAGAGCAGATCGCAGACCATCCTGGCTACACGGGTGAAACCCCCCGTCTCTACTAAAAATACAAAAACTTAGCCGGGGCGAGGTGGCGCGGCGCTGGTCAGTCCAGCTACTCGGGAGGCTGGGCAGCGAGACATGGCGTAAACCCGGGAGGCGGAGCTTGCAGTGCAGCTGAGATCCGCGCCACTGTACTCCAGCTCGGCGCGACAGAGCAAGACTACGTTTCAAAAAAAAAAAAAAAAAAAAAAAGCAGAGCCATAAAAACTTTTGCATAAAACTTTGGAAAACTTGCAGCCTGATAATGTGATAGAAAAGAAAACTCATTTTATGGAGAGAAATTCAAGCCAGCTGCAGAAATTTGCATAAGTAACAAGGAGCCAAATGTAATTCACCAAGACAATGGGGAAAATGTCTCCAGGGCATGTCAGAGACCTTCATGGCAGCCCCTCCCATCAGAGGCCCAGAGTCCTAGGAGGGAAAAAATGGTTTCCTGGGGCAGGCCCAGCGCCTTGCTGTTTTGTGCAGTCTTGAGACTTGGTGCCCTGTGTTCCAGCCATGGGTAAAAGAGACCACGGTACAGTTCAGCTTGTTGCTTCAGAGGGTGCAGGCACCAAGCCTTGCACCAAGTGGCTTCTACATGGTGTTGGGCTTGCAGATGCACAGAAATGAAGAACTGAGGTTTGGGAATCTCCACCTAGATTTCAGAGGATGTATAGGAACACCTGGATGGCTAGCAGGAGTTTATTGCAGGGATGGAGCCCTCATGGAGAAACTCCATTAGAGCAGTGCAGAAGGGAAATGTGGGGTCGGACCCCCACACAGAGTCCACATTGGGGCATTGCCTAGTGGAGCTGTGAGATGACAGCCACCGTCTTCCAGAACCCAGAATGGTAGATCCACTAACAGCTTGCACTGTGCATCTGAAAAAGCTGAAGACTTTCAATGTCAGCTGTGAAAGCAGCCAGAGCAGGGGCTTGCATCCTAAAAAGCCACAGGTGTGGACTGCCCTAGGCCATGGGAGCCCACCCTTTGCATCAGCCTGCCCTGCATGTGAGACATGGAGTCAAAGGAGATTATTTTGGAGCTTTAAGATTTAATGACTGTCACACTCGAGTTTGGACTTGCATTGGGCCTGCAGCTCCTTTGTTTTGGCCAGTTTCTCCCATTGGAGAAGAATTCTAAGATTAATTCTTATTCAAAAATGTTCCCATTTCAGGGAGCATTTATCCAATGCCTACATCCCCATTGTATCTATGATGTAACTAACTTGCTTTTGATTTTTATAGGCTCCTAGGTGGAAGTGACTTACCTTATCTCAGATGAGACTTTGGACCTGGAGTTTTGAGTTAATTCTGGGAAGAATTAAGATTTTTGAGGGACTGTAGGGAAGGCACATTTGTGTTTTGAAATGCGAGAAAGACAAGATTTGTGAGGGGTCAAGAGTGGAATAATATGGTCTGGGTCTGTGTCCTCACCCAAATCTCATCTTGAATTCTAATCTGAATTGTAATCCCCATTTTGGGGGAGGGACCTCATGGGAGGTAATTGGATCCTGGGGGCTAGTCCCCACGCTCTTCTCACGACAAGAGTTGTCTTGAGATCTGATGATTTTATAAGGGGCTCTTTCCCTTTTGTTCTGCAATTCTCTCTCCTGTAGCCTTGTGAAAAGGGGCATGTTTGTTTCCCCTTCCACCATGATTGTAAGTTTCCTGAGGCCTCCTTAGCTTTGTAGAACAGTGAGTCAAATAAACCTCTCTCTTTTATAAAATACCCAGTCTTGAGTATTGTGTGAAAATGGACTAATACAGGCACCAAATACTTTCTTTCTACATCCTTTCATTAGAAATCTCATCAATGACATATGCACATAAATGATATACTCAAATGATGGAAAGATGTAGGAACAGTTGAGAAATCTTCCACAGCAGTGGCAATTATTTCAAGACCCAAGTATAGCGGTGGTGAGTTCTGCAGAAATGACAGGCAGAATACAGTGGCATAAATTAAAAGAGTTCTAGCTACATTGTTCTCGTGCCAAGTACTTGACATTCTTTCTAACTGTCTAAATTCCATTGTTTCCTACTTCTCCCTAAACCTGATTCGTAAACACCCTCAACAATTCAATTGCTATCCAAGACAACTCAAACAAATGTATTTTCTGTTTTTTATGTCCAGAGTTGACTTCTGGTGTTTGAAGAAAAGAACCTTCTCTAATAAAAAGCATTACTGTTGTAATAATCCAAAAAATAAGTTGTTTCCAAATAATGCATTATGTGAAATAATTTATAATATAGACCTCTGCTTTCTGCTAAGTACTGAATGTAAGTGATTCAACCCTGCTTTCTGAGACTCATCGCTTTCCTCTGTAACTATTCTCTTTCATTAGTAAAGTTAATAAAACTGTACTGCAAGATAAGAGATGTGACCTCTACTGTACATTTATTGGAACACCGTCACACTTGTATTGGCACTTTATTTTCTAAGTTTCACATTTCTCATTTATAAATCAAGGGCTTTCAGGTGGGTACAGTGGCTCATGCCTGTAATCCCAGCACTTTGGGAAGCTGAGCCAGATATATCAGTTGAAGTCAGGAGTTCAAGAGGAGCCTGGCCAACATGGTAAAATCCCATCTCTACTAAAATTATAAAACTTAGCTGGGCATGGTGATGCATACCTGTAATCCCAGCTATTTGGGAGGCTGAGGCAGGAGAAACTCTTGAACCCAAGAGGAAGAGGTTGCAGTGAGCTGAAATTGCTTCCCTGCTCTCCAGCCTGGGGGACAGAGTAAGATTCTGTCTCTAAATAAATAAATGATAGCTAGCTAGCTAGCTAGATAGATAGATAGATAGATGATAGATAGATAGATAGATAGATAGATAGATAGATAGAGTAAATCAAGGGTTTCTGTTGAATTATGTTTAAGCCTGTTCACTTTCCTAAATCTTTGTATTTATTATTTAATAACTGTATCACTTTCAAATGACTTTCTTTAGTTTGCTGAATTACTCAAATCACTGAAGATTATATCATCAGCTATACATAGCTCTTCAGTACAGTCATTCCTTCAGAGAGTTCTGAGGAAATACCATTCTCAATAATAAAATAATTCTCATATGTACCCCAAATGTTATTGCTTGTCCCTAGGGTCTTTGACTGAATTTTGTTACCCAGTTGGTTCTTAGTTCATAAACCCTAGACTCTAAGGAGGTCTTAAGAATATTTTCTACTAGCTTTTAAAAACAGTTTTCCTTTGTTCTTTTCGTTGATTTAAAAATTGTCAGTGTAAAAAATATTCTGGCTACATTACTTCATGAATGGATCATTCCATTCTCCATATGGGTGGGATGACATAAGATATCATTTCTCATATGTTGACCATGATATTCTATGTTGAATAGAATTATAATTGCCATTAAAAATCTAAAATGTAGTATTATGTGTTGTTGGTAGGGATATTATCTGGTTTTGTGTAGAGCAAGCCTAGCTTAAATAGAAAATGTCAAAGAAGATACACTTTGATAGAAAGATCTTATTTTTTGGAATGACTTTCATTATGGGATATATAAGGACCTCTTATGTGGAGAAGGACATGTCAAAGAGATCACGAGGCTCATACACAGAAACTGACTTGTCAACTGTCAAAATGTAGATTTATCAGATGATAAGGCTGTTTTTCTGGAGAAGATGACTAACTTTGAAAATAATAGAACTTACTTTCTCCAGGATGAATTATTTAAAGTCATCATACTGTCAGACAGATTTAAGTATATAAAATTTTCATTATTATTGATTGCTGGGGTACTTACATAAGGTGAAAGTTACAGGTATTGAATAAAAGCTCAGGGTTTTTTTTTCCAGGTTTAACAAATAATTCACTATTTGCTATCTAACTATATGTATTTTTCATCCTCAGAATGTTAACCTATATATCTGTCCTCTGAATGCTTAAAATTATCTTTGAATTGGTGGTTACAGGCGTAACTGCCATTGATGGCAAGACACAACCTCAGGTACAGGTCTGACCTTGAGGCTATGGTTTCCATTATTTTGGTATCTAATGATTAGCAGTAACAGTATCATTCTATCATTCTAAGATTAATTCTTATTGAATTTCCAATGGCATTGGCTTCTGAATTTTTGTTTTGCCTTATTATCTTTTACTCTTAAATTTTACAATTTTTCTCTATAGCTTTGTTTAATCTCAATCAACAATTTATCAGTTTAATAATTAATTTTATTCTTCTCCATCTGTGTCCCTTGGCTTAAGTATTTCTGGCTTACTGTTAAAATGCAGATATCCACAAACCACAAGGAATTGTAGAGAGTCTCATCTAAATTAGTTGCAAGCATTATTTCCAGACTGATTTCCAAACCTGTATGTTCAATTTCATTTTGACCATTTCAAGATATTCTTATAACCTTAGGGTTTTGATTAATTTGGGTAAAATAAATTACATTTGCTGAAAGCAGATATATATATATATATATATATATATATAT
>NW_016810869.1:1364543-1371811 GCF_001698545.2 Rhinopithecus bieti | reverse complement strand
ATATATATATATATATATATATATATATATGCATACATAGATATACATATGCATGCATACATATATATAAAACAGCTAAATATATTTAAAATTATATTAAGATATGGTTTATCTGAAAGATAATAAAATGTTAAAACAATAAATAAATCACAAAGCATGAACTTTTGCATATTGTGTTTTCCTGTTGGAAATATTCATTTAAGTTTTATGGAGACAGCAATGAAAAGAATGCATGTGTACGTGCAGGCATTACTTTCTGGCACGGTTAATTCAACTATGTTTTCCTTGAAAACTGTAGTCTCCAAACTCCACTTAATTTAATATATCCTCCATGGTCTACAAAGGATTCTCAGTTTGGGGAGATAATTCTCTTTGGGTCTTCTGCATTTCTGCACATCTTCTGGACAAGAGGTATTGACAGTTTTATTGCATAATTTTTTTTGGATGCTAGTACAACAAACAGCCTTGGAAGACAAAGATAGAACCTTTTTGAGGGACAGAGGGCAGATTTGTTTTCTGGCTAGATTATAACGATAACGTCTTCCTCCAAGACAAAGCTGGGGAAAGTTTGCTAGCAGATCCCGTAAATACTTAGGATTCTAAAGCTCAGAGTTCCTCAGATGTCACCTACGTAGACTGTGTGTGTGACATATATCTGGGCTGCTTTATGCTACTTCATAGGATGTGAGAAGCAAGGAGAATTTATGCTGTCTGTTGTGCTATGGGAAATAAAATCTTCTGTCTGTGACCCAGGAGTCTTGTACCTTTTGCCAGCATCTATAAAACTATGGCAGCCTAACTTGTTAGCTTGTAGCTAGGGTAAAATCTCAAATTCTGCACTTGAAAGTTTAAGTAACACAGCTCAGTGTAACTGGTTTTTCTTCTAAATTACATTAGCATGTATCTAATCCTTTCTTACTATTGCAGATCATCATTCTAATTATTTCTATAGGTAATATTTTATTTTTCTTTTGTATCAGAATTTTTTTTCAGTTCTCACACCATGTCTGGTGTATTTTCCATCTCATGCATTGGCCATTAACGTGTCTTTTATATTGTAGCCAATAAGTAAACACCTGTTGAATGAAAGAGTAAGTAAATGGGAAACAGACAAATCAATTTAAGATTTGTGCAGCTAGAGTGGTGTTAGGATACAAAATTTTAACTCTCTCTTTTGAATCTATTCTTGAGCTACATATAATATTACCACCTCCCTGTTTGAAGTTTCCCAATTTTTTAAATAATTTCCAAGATAGAGCTCTAAATCTTTTATATGAAATTCACAGCCTTTCAATATTTGACTCCTTTCTACTTCCCCACTCATGAGTGTTTATCCAGGAAATATCATGGCCTGCTCATAACTTTCTATGCTTACTGTTTCCTGACTATGCCTTCATCTCCAGCCCTCTATGCATTTGAGTAAGCTCTTTCTTCTCAGTAAAAGTTCATGTATCTCTTGTAATGACTAGCCATTACATTACCATTCCCCAAGCGAATCTTCAGAGCTCATCCAATCTGTTTCCAAGGTTCCTGTTCTCTCTCTATGGTCCCATGGATCACATGATATGGCACTAATTCATTTACTTGTTTGTCTTTCAAACTAGACTGTAACTCTCTGCCAAAGTTTAACTCTAATGTCAATATGTTCAGTGATTAGCACAGACTGGTGTTCATGGTCAAGACTAAATTGAATGAGCAAAGAAACTCATGTTTGCACTGGTATAAGTTTTGAATTTCCCATTTATTACTTATGTGACTTTGGGTAAATTTTCTCATATGTAAAAATGGGTCGAATAACCTCACAAAATCTTTGGAATAATTAATCAAAATTAATTAGGGGGGTCAAGAATACCTGGATGGCTCAGTCAAAATATACCACAAGTCCTGGAAAAATAAAAGTCAAAGTACCTCCCTTAAGTAAGTGATATGGTTTGGATCTGTGTCCCCACCCAAATCTCATATTGAATTGTAATCCCCAGTGTTGGAGGTGGGTCCTGGTGGGAGGTGATTTGGTCATGGGAGTGGTTTCTCACAAATGGTTTAGTATCATCCTCTTGGAACTGCCCTCACAAAAATAAGTGAGTTCTCCTGAGATCTGATTGTTTAAAAGTGTGCAGCACCTCCCCGCCTCTCTCTTGCTCCTGCTTTTTCCATGTGATGTGCCTACTCCTTGTTTACCTTCCACCATGATTGGAAGTTTCCTAAGACAGTTTCAGAAACAGAAGGTGCCATGCTCCCTGTATAGCCTGCAGAGCCGTGAGTCAATTAAACCCATTGTTTTTATAAGTAATCCAGTCTCGGGCATTTCTTCATAGCAATGCAAGAATGACCTATTACTGTAAGAGTAGCCTGCTCTTTGCAAGAGATATAATGTTACATGCATCATTTATGTGTGTTTGTTATTTTTTTTTAATTCTTTGAATTATTCCATGACCTGGATACAAATAAACTATCTTAACTATAATTTAGATGTATATTTTTTAAAAGAAACTAACAATGATTAAGAGACGGTATTCATTAACATCTTGGTAATAATTAACACTGTGCATTTCTTCTTAGTAAGGGCTAATGGTTTGTATTCATGTAATGTCCAGTATATATATAATTTTAAAATGTTATTCATATAAGTTTTGAAAACATTTTTGGAAACACACATTTTACAAAGTAACCACATTAATGCAGGCCTCAAATTGATGTATACCCACAAATGAATTCAATATTAGGTATAACAAGTAACTGACAATGAAATTGAAATAATTTAGTTTTCTCTAGAGTGCATTCTTTAATAATGTATACAGTATACTAGCTTACTTTTCCTATAAAACTAGGAATATGATTCCCTTCTTTTGTGATATGTCATTTTTCTTAATTTATAAAGAAACTTGATGGCTTGCTTAAAATATAATACTTAATATCATTATTCATATTTGTAAGAACATTGTGTTAAATTTTTCAGCATGCCATACATATTCCAGAGTTACACATGAAATATTGAGTGAGACCAACTTAGAAGTTAAAAGTATGTTATAAGTAGTTTGTCTTAAAAATGTAACTCCACAGGAGTCACATTCAGTGTAACTCTGAGACATTGCACTCCTACATTTCAACCAATGGGTACGTTTGATAAAATGTTCCAAACGGAAGAAGACATGGGTGGTGTTTTTATAAATACGTGTAAAATAATAGCTTTAAATGGTCTGATTATTCATTGTTCTTTATATTTCTATTCAGGTTCAACTCTACCTTCCACCATTACACTCATACACTTGTTAATATTGTCCACTGTGAGACCACACTGTAAGCCTATTTTATCAACTCGACAACACTTCTAACCTAGGACTATGCCATTATATGCCATCTACATGATGAAGAAAGTCAAACACATCTAAACTGGTACCACCACAATTTCACAATCTCTAACCTTGAATTGTTCTCAGTGTTCTTTTATCCTATTGTACCACGTAATCTACATCATCCATGCCATGTTTTCAATTAGAACCCATTTCTCAATTTTAATAAACCACACTGAAATATCTTAACATGAGAAACAAAACATTTTATCATAAGTTATATCCTCTTAAAATCTCATAATCTAGATGCTGAATAATTATAGTACTTAGAACACATAATGTTTGATCACATGCCACTGCATATTATTTGCTTCTTCCGAGATGCCTCTCACAAGTTTAATGACTGAAAATTTTACTAATTCTTTAAGCAAAATACCATTTTTTTATTTCCTCAAATTTGCATCCTTACCATGATACGTGTGTTAAATACTCCCTTTTCTGTGCACCCATAACATATTGTAAACACTTGATTTTGTCTTCCAAAATTTCATCAAATTTTTTTCTCAAACTACACTATGTGCAGGTTCACTAATAATCAATCCCAAAGGGGAATATCCACTGTGCATGGGATAGCAAAGACCGTCTCTATGCCAACCACCAGGAATAGGAGTCTGAACGTTGCCAACCCTAGTATCCTGGGCTGCAGTTTTACCAACTGCCTGAGTCCCGTGAGACAGAACATACTCACACACAGTAAGTTACATGAAATGGATTTATTACTTGGAGATACACAGCAGGAAGCAGCAGAACTCTGGGATTCATTGTGAGCTGGTCCGCAAAGGCTCAGGAAAGCTGTCTGGGGTGGATGGAGTCTTGACTCCCTTGTGCTCCATCGCAACTGAGGGACTTTGAAGGAAGTCAGACCCTCTTGGGTTGTATGCCTCAGGGGGCCATGTGACACACTGGACTAAACTTTGAAGGGCATTCTGCTTCGAGGGGAAAGAAGAACAAAGCCTGTGTTACCCAAAGCAGGTCCTTTTTCATTCAAGATGTTACATTATCGAGGAGGGACAGGAGCAGAGCCCATTAGGCAGCTTCTCCCTCTCAAGGTGCTACATTCTGACCACATTATACAGTTATTCTGAAAACTATACGCAAGAGAGAGGGTAGTGACTGAGTCAGTCAGGGCTACCCAGGGACCATCCAGCAGACCGTGAACTTTCTAAAAAGCAAGACTTATATAAACCGTTGTTTCTCACATACTTGGAGTAGAGTGGGCATAAAAGCTGTCATTTGAATGAATTTCTGAATTGTCTAATAACATACATAAACTTAATCTAATAAACAGGTAAAAATAAGAGCCTAAGTGAACTAAACTGTAATCGAGGCTTTCAATAAAAATTAAATTTTAATATGGCTTGATGATTTATAGTAACATCCAATAATGCCGACACAAACCAAACCACTGCAAATCCAATATTGCAGGCAAATTTGCTGTCTCTCTGTTATGTTTTTAGTAAGAGTTCTTTATCATATTCTGTTACACGCAAATTACTGTACTATGGTCTTTCAGGATTCCAAGAGAAAAGTCAAATGAAGGCAACCCATAATATAACTCTAAACTGAAAACACAAGTACATATATATAAAACAAAAATTCCACATTGCTGTTAAATTTGTATACTTTATTATAATGTGAAAGTTCTTTTCATATTATATATCGTTTTATCTTCACTGTATGGTAACTGGAAGATGATAAAATAAGATATATGCTAGTCACACACAAAAATATTTGAGATGACAAGTAGTATTCCTGCACACTTGAAAGTGTTCAATTTTAAGAAGAAGACACCATTTTATGTGAGTTTCAAAGTTTTTACTTAAGGATTTTGATTTTCTATAATAATAATAATTATTATTATTATTATTTTGAGGTAGAGTCATCCGGGCTGGAGCGCCATGGCACCGTTATAGCTGACTTCAGCCTCAATCTCCCAAGCCCAAACAATCCTTCCACTTCAGTCTCCTGAGTAGCTGAGACTTCAGTCATGCACCACCATGCTCAGTTAACTTTTAAATTTTTTGTAGAAATGGCATCTCCTTATGTTGCCCAGGCTGGTCTCATACTCCTGGGCTTAAACAAACCTCCTTTCTTGGCATCCCAAAGTACTGGATCAAATATTATTAAACCCACGTAATCAATATTTCTTTCATCTTTCAGCAAAGATTTATTGAGCATCCATTATAGACTAGTCACTAATGCTAGACATTACTGATTAATTATACAAAGGATGTTCTTGCTGTTATGTGAGAATTCATAAAAAAGTAAACAAATAAATAGAACATTTTTAAGCAAAGACATTTGTGTTTCAAAGATAAGTGAATTTAGAACATTTCAAAATGAGTGGTCAGAGAGAAGGAATCTCTAAAAGGCCTAATATTTGAAAAGGCATGATCATAGAGAAGCCAAACATGAAGATGTGAAGTAAAATATTTCCAGACAGGGAAAACAACAATTGAAAAGACCCCTTATTTCAAGATGAGCTTATCATGAGCAAGAAAATAAAACCCAGCTGTGCTCAAAAACGGCGCTGGCAGTGGTAAATGATGAGAGATAGCATCAGAGACAGGCAGGATTCAGAACACCAAGAGCCTTTGAGGATATTGGGTTTTATTTTATTTTTTTGTTGTACAAGATGCATACCATGCAATCTACCTACTTAAAATTTTAAGTAGAAACTATAGTATTGTTCAGTATAAGTGCAAGGTTGTACAGCAGATCCTTAGAAGCATTTTATTTTGCATGATGGAAACTTTTTCCCCACTAAGTAGCAACTCCCCATTTCTCCCTCCCACAACCACTGCCAATCACTATTTCACTTTCAGCTTCAGTGGGTTTGATTACATCTGATATCTCATAGAGGTGGAAACATGTAGTATTTGTCATTCTGTGACTAGCTTATTTCACTTACCCTGAAGACTGGAAGTTTAATCCATATTATAATAGAGGATAGGATTTTCTTCTTTTGTAAGGCTGAATAATATTCCATTGTGTGTACATAACAAAATTCCTTTACTATTCGTCTGTCGGTGGACATTTAGGCTGTTTCCACCTCTCTCTTGGTTACTGTGAACAATGCTGCAATGAACATGAGAGTATGGATACCTCTTTAAAATCTTGATTTAATTTCTTTTGAATAAATAAAAATAAGATCGTTGGATCATATAGTATTTCTATTTTTAATTTTTAAAGGGAACTTCATAATGTTTACATTGGAGCTGCACCATTTAACATTCCCATCAAGAATGCACAAGGGTGCCAGTTTGTCCATATCTTTGCCAACAATTGGTATTTTCTGGGTTTCTTTCTTTTTTTGTTTTGTTTTTTAAATATATAATGACTATTCCAACAGGTACGAAATTATACATCATTGTGTTTTTACCTGCCTTGCCTTGATGATTAGTGGTGTTGAGCATGTAATATACCTTTTGGTCACTTTTATTATGTGTTTGTGGGAGAAATGTCTACTCCAGTATTTCCCCCATTTTTATTTCTACAATTCAAATTTATACTCAAATAAAAATATTAGCCAGGCACGGTGGCTCATGCCTGTAATCCCAGCACTTTGGGAGGCTGAGGTAGGTGGATCCCCTGAGGAGATCAGGCATTCGAGACAAGCCTGGCCAATATGGCGAAACCCCGCATCTACTAAAAATACAAAAAAAAATTAGTCGGGTGTGGTGGCACGTGCCTGTAGTCCCAGCTACTCAGGAGGCTGAGACAGGAGAATCACTTGAATCTGGGAAGTGGAGGTTGCAGTGAACCCAGATCATGCCATTGCACTCCAGCCTGGGCAACAAGAGCAAAACTCTGTCTCCAAAAAAATAATAATATATATGTGGCCGGGCGCGGTGGCTCAAGCCTGTAATCCCAGCACTTTGGGAGGCCGAGACGGGCGGATCACAAGGTCAGGAGATC
>NW_016810869.1:1357749-1363971 GCF_001698545.2 Rhinopithecus bieti | reverse complement strand
TTTATAAATTATATATATGTATAATTTTATTTTTTGTGTTTGAGTTGTAGAAATTCCTTACATGTTTTAGATATTAACTCTTTAACAGGTATATGGTCTGCAAATATTTTCTTCCACTCTGTAGGTTGTCTTTTCACTCTGTTGATTGTTTCCTCTGCTGTGCAGAAGCTTCTTAGTATGATGTAGTCCCACCTGTCTATTTTTATTTTTGTTGCCTGTGCATTCACATCCAAAGAATTATTGCAAAGAGCAATGTTATAAAGCTTTTCCTCTATGCTTTCTTCTGGAAGTAGCACACTTTCATGTTTTATGTTTCAACATTTAATCCATGTGAGTTTGTTTGTATGAATAGTGCAAAACAACAATCCAATTTCATTCTTTTTCATGTGGAAATCCAGTTTTCTCAACATAATTTGTTGAAGAGATATACCATCTATTCTCCTTGGCATATAGAGGTATATTCTTGGCATTCTTGTCAGCTCCTACATATATGGCTTTACTTCAGGGCTCTTTGCTCTCCTTTACTGGTTTGTATGTCTATTCATATGTCAGTGTCACAGTGTTTTGATTATTGTAGGTTTGTAATATGTTTTGAAGGAAGTGTGAAGCCTTCAGCTTTGTTTTTTCTCAAGATTTTGTTTTATTTATGTAAAAAAAAAAAGAAAAGAAAAAAGTCGTTGGGATTTTGATAGAGGTTCATCGAAATCATAGATAGCTTTGGACAGTATCAACAGTTTAACAATATTAAGCCTTTCATTCCATGAACCTGAAATGCCTTTCCATTTATTTATGTTTCCATTACTTCAGCGATGTTTTGGAGTTTTTCGTTTACAAGTCTTTTGTACATTGGTTAAATTTATTTCTAAGTGTATTATTCTTTTTGATGCTTTTGATCATAAATGGTATTCTTTTCTTAATTTCCTTTTTTGATTACTCATTATTCAATCCATAGTAACACAACTGATTTTTGAATGTTTATTTTGTACCCTGCAATTTTTCTGAATTTATTAGTTCTAACATTTCCATGTGGAATCTTGAGGTTTATCTACATATAAGATCATGCCATCTGTGAATACAGATAATTTTACTTCTTCCTTTCCAATATGGATTTATTTGATTTACTTTCCTTGCCTAATTGCTCTGACTAGAACTTCAAGTACTATATTAAATAGAAGTGATGATAGTAGGTATCCTTGCCTAGATCCTGATTGTATGAAAACATAATTTCAGTTTTTCACCATTGACTATGTTAACTGTAGGCTTTCAATAAATGCCTTTTTTGATGTTGAGGTAATTTCCTTCTATTTATAGTTTCTTAAGTGTTTTTATAATAAACTTTTCAACTGCCTTTCTGGATCTTTGAGATAGGCATGTGCTGCTGTTGTTGCTGCTGTTGTTTGTCAATCTTTTACTGTGGTATATTACATTGATTGATTTTTACATATTGAACAATTATTGCTTGCAAAGAAATAAGTCCCACTTGGTAACAAAGTATCTCTTAATATGCTGCTGAATTTAGCTTGCTAGTATTTTGTTGAGTGTTTTTGCATTTATGTCCATTGGAAATACTGGACTGTAGTTTTCTTTTATTTTAGCATCCTTGTTAGTTGCTTTCATATCAGAGATGGTGGTTTCAAGGCAATTAGTTTAAAAGTGTTCCCTTCTTTTCATCTCTTTGGAAGAATTTGAGAAGAATTGGCATTAATTCCTCTTTAAATATTGGAAGAACTAAAGTTCACCAGGGAAGCCATCAGATCCTGACCATTATTTGCTGTTGTTCTGAGGTTTTTGATTACAGATTTCATTTTCTTACCAGTTGTAGGTTTGTTCGGATTGTTTATTTCTTGGTAATTCAGTCTTAGTAGGTTGTATGATTCTAGATATTGATTCATTTATTCTAGATTATCCAATTTGTTGGCATACATGTATGAATGTTGATAGTAGCCTCTTATAATCATTTATTATTTCTGTGACATCAGTTGTAACATTCCTCTTTCATATCTGATTTTGTTTAGTTGATCCTCTCTCTCTTTTTTCTTAGCCTAACTAAAGGTGTGTCTATTTGTTTATCTTTAAAGAATAAGAAAATTATTCTTTTTTGCTGTTCTTTATTACACTTATTTCTAATTTAACTTTATTGTTTCCTTTTTCCACTACTGCTGATTTTAGCTTAGTTTGTTCTTTATTCAATTCCTTGAAGTATAAAATTAGGTTAAGATATGTATTTTTAAAATTTATACTTTTACTAGTATAAACTTTTCTCTTAGAACTGCTTTTGCTGTATCACATATACTTTGGTAGATTCCGTTTCCTTTTTGGTTGGCCCCAAGATATTTCCTCATATCTCTTGATTTTTTTCTTTGACCTTTTGGTTATTCAAGAATGTGCAGTTTAATTTCTACGTATTTACAAATGTTCTGTTTTTATTTTGCTATTTCTTTCTACCTAACTTCCATTGTAGTTAGAAAATACACCAGCTATCACTTTATACTTCTTGAACCTGTAAAACTTGTTCTGTGGCCCAAAATGTGATCTATCCTGGAAAGTGGTTCATTTCTATTAGAGAACAATGTGTGTTTTGATGCAGTTGGGTGTAATGTTGCGTATATGTCTTTTAAAGCTATTTGGTTCATAGTGTTGTTCAAGTACTCTGTTTCTTTATTGATTTTCTCTCTGCATGTTCTACACATTATCAAAAGTTTAGTATTGAAAAGTTCTACTATTATTGGGTTATTCTCTATTCAATTCTGTCAATATTTGTTTTCTATATCTAAGTGCTCTGATGTTGGATGAATATATATTTATAATTGTTTTTTTCCGCATTTTTTTGTTTTTTAATGTGCTTATTTGTCTCTTCCTACAGTTTTTAACTCAAATAATATTTTGTATGATATAAGTATAGCTTTCCCTTGCTCTCTTATGGTTAACATTTGCATGGAATATATATATATATTATTATATGTATATTATATGTATTATCCTTTCTCTCTCAACTGATATGTGTCCAGAAATCTAAAGTGAGTCTATTGTAGAAAGCACATAATGTGAGCTTGTTTTTATTCATTCAGCCACTATTTTTTGATTGGGAAATTTAATCCATTTATATTTAAAGTAATGATTGAGAGGGAAGAAATTGCTATTGCCATTTTGTTATTGTTTTCTGTCTATCTTGTAGCTATTTTTATCCCTATTTTCCTCTCTTGCTATCTTGCTTTGTGTTTTTCAAATTTCTTTTAGTGGCACCCTTTGATTTTTTTCTCCTTTTAATTTATGTATCTAACACAGTATTATTTTTTGTGCATACAATGGGACTTAGAAACTTTCTTATAGTTATAACAATCTATTTTAAGCTGATAACAACTTATATACAATTGAATACAAAAACTCTACACTTTTACTTCTCCCACACAAACATGCCTTATGTTAACGATGTCACAAATATATTTTTATGTTGTATATCCATTAATATATTTATTTTTATACTTTTGTCTTTTACTTTCATACCAGAATTTAAAGTGATTTACACACCACTGTTACATCATTCCAGCATTCTGCTTTTGCCTATAGATTTATCTTTGCTATCAAGCTTAATACAGTTGATCCTTGAACAGCATAGATTTTTAACTATAAAGTTATATTTATTAGTGGACGTTTTTCAGCCCAATGTGGAGCTAAAATACAGTGTTGAGGTATGTGAAACCCATATATAGGGAGGGCCATCTTTTCATGTTTGTGGGTTCCACATGACCGGCTGCTGGACTTGATTACATGCAGATTTTGGTATAAACATGGGGTCCTGAAACTGAACTTCCATATATACTGAGAGGTAGCTGTACTTTCATATATTTTCAAATTGCTGTTTAGCATGCTTTCACTTCAAATCAAGGACTCCTTTTGGCATCTTTTGTAAGGCAGGTCTGTGGTAATGAACTCTCTCAGCATTTAGTCTATGAAAGTCTTCATCTCTTTACTTTGAAAGGTCAGATTTGCTGGATATAACATTTTTTTGTCAGCAAGTTTTTTTTTATTTTTATTTTTATTTTACCTTTAGCACTTTGAATATATTATCCTGCCCCTTCTGGCCTCCATGATTTCTGCTGAGAAATCTGTGCATAGTCTTGTGGAAGTTCTCTTTCATGTGATGAGACACTTTTCTTTGTTTCTTTCCAAAATCTCTTGTCTTTGATTTTTAGCAGTTTAATAATAATGTATCTTAGCAAGTATTGTGTTTAAGCTATTTCAAATTCATTGGGCTACTTGCATCTATTATATCTATTTCCTTTCCTATATTTTGGAAGTTTTCTGCCATCATTTCTGTAAGTAAATGCATTGATCTTTTCTCAACTTATTCTTTTTATTGGAATCTCACAATGTGCATACTTATCTACTTGATGTTGTTTCATATTTTTTTCCTTCAGTGTTTTTTATTCTCTTTTCTTTTCCTCCATAGACGGAATAATTTCAAATGGCCTGTCTTTAAGTTATCTGACTCTTCATTCTTGTTCAGATCTGCTATAGAACCTTTGTACTAAAATTTTCAGTTTAGTTGTATTATTCAGATCCCAATTTCTTGGTTCTTTTTATATATTTAATCTCTTTGTTTATATTCTCATTTTGTTTATGCATTGTTTTCCTGAGCTTCTTTAAGCATTTTTAAGATGGTTATTTTGAATTCTTTGTTATATATTTCATATACTTCCATATTTAGGGTCAGTATCTAGAGATTTATATGTCTCTTTTGATTGAGTCCTGTTGTCCTGTTTGTTCATTTTCCTTTTAACTTTGTGTTGGTATCTATGTATTTGAAAGTCAGCCACCTCTTCCAGTCTTTACAAAATGGTTTCCTACAGAGAAAGACTTTCTCCAACTAAACTGAGATTCTTCAGACCACTCAAACTTTCTCTGTGGACATGTCTTCTTTTGACTTATGTGTGTATATTCCTAATTAGAGGAATCTTCTGATTTTCCCTTTTTTGAGATCTCATAATTTCTTTCTCTTTTTGACCTCAGTATGGTGTACCACACATCCGCTGAAGAAGCTGCACAATGCTTGACTCTCTTTTGCTCTCAGTGGTTCCCATGCATCTAGATTATGGTGGGCCCATCAGTGTTTTCATGGGGCTATACAAAAGGCAGACCCTCAGGCAGCCCCTTGGTAAGACCAGAATATCTGGCATACTCTTCACTCTTTTTGTCCCTTGAGGGAGAGGCCACTGAGCTGTATCAGACTCTGTCTTCTGTGGCACAAGTCTTCCGGAGCAGGCAGGAAACTGTCTGGCTATTTTTTTTTTTCCTCAGGTGCATTAGGCATGAAGAGTACATCCAGTTCTATCAGCGCTCTGAGACAAGTGAGACAAAAATCAGTCTCTCAGGAGCTTCCATGAAAAACTAGAATGTTGGACACATGGTCCAGTATCTCTCCTTCCTTAACTGGTGTGAAACCAGGAGGTTACAGTTTCCTTCTGATCACATGATGTTTTACCAGGGTGAGGTATTATGATGAGAGGGTGACACACTTTCCTATCAGCTTAGATTCAGCTTGTTTCACACTCACCTGATATGGAGGAGGAGCCTCTTAACCAGTTTCTAAATTTATCCGAAACAGAATTGGTTCATGTATTGTTGAAATAATGTCTCCATGAGAAGGAAGAAGAGCCTGGGGCTTTCTATTCTACCATATTGCTAATATAACTCAAGATATTGGATTTTATGCTAATTGAAACAGGAAGACACTGCAGTGTTTTGAGGAGTGTATCACATAAAATGATTTTAAAAGTCATTCTAGCTTCCATGGGGAGAATGCAATATAGGGCACTGAGAAGATTGAAAGAAGTAACGTAGGACTGGTTTGAGGACTACTGCAGAAGTGCAGGTGAGAAATGATGGTAGTGAAGATAAAGATGATAGTATATAAAATGCTATACATATGTATCATATAAAATGCGATATATATATAGACGATAGGTATGCATATATTTTATATATGTAACATACCTATATGCATATAATGTGTGTATATATACACATTTTATATAGGCTATATTATATACATATATGTATATGTATATAATATATACATATTATATACATATATACATATACATAAATACATATATAAATATGTATATTTGTAAATATGTATTTGTACATATGTAATATGTACATATGTAAAATTGTAATATGTATTACATATTATTAATGTAATATGATAAAATATAATAT
>NW_016810869.1:1297973-1357498 GCF_001698545.2 Rhinopithecus bieti | reverse complement strand
TATGTAAATATGTATATTTATATATTATATAAATATAAATATAAAATATGTATATATTATATATATGTATATATGTATATGTATATATGTATATAATATAGCCTATATAAAAACTAAGGCTATGTGTTAAACTTTATGATAGATGAATTAAAAGAATACAACTCAAAAGAAGCAGAAAAGGTAAGGAGTAACAAATAAATCTACTATTTACAAATAAATAGTTCTGTTTTCAAAGTTAGTAAATGCTATTCATAAGGGATTTGAAAGGAAATGTGGAGTTTGCAGCCAATTAAACTAGTCTCAGCTCAGTGGAAAGGTCAGGACTAAAGGTATTAGCATGAGAGTCCACAGGATTCCTTGCAAAGTTAAATTCATGGAGTATATGATTAACGTAGAGAAGAGTATAGGGCATAGGGCACAGTTCTGGGCAGTAAATATCTAGAGTTAATAGTAGAGGATCAGGAGCCTATAAATAAAAAGAAGAAATGTGCAGTGAAGTGGGTTGAGAAAGATGGGGTAGCATAGAAGCCTAGAGAACAATGAGTTTTAAGGTGGAAAGGATTGAACCACCAATTAAATCAATATATTTATTCATACAATACCCAGATACCATAAATGTACACTTTGTGTTGAATGTATGTTCATATTTATGTACAGAATGAAGTATACAAATTAGCATTTCAAATATATATATGTGTGTGTATATATATGTGTATATATCTATATACATAGACACATACAGGTCCTCTATATTGCATATACTCCACTAGATGCTTAAAATCATTATCTTATTAAAGTAAGTTGTTTTATTACTATTTTCTAGTTGAAAATATTAAGATATATCATTGAAGTCATTTGCCTGAGATGAATTTTGAGTACAGCTCTGTTTTAGTCCAGCATCATTTTCTAACACAGGATTTAAATTGACATGGATTTGAATTATCATGCTTTTGTAACCTTGCATCGTGGTCTTTGAGACATAAGTTAATATCAAAAAATTTCAATTCCCTGAGAGCTGAATGAATATGATAATAGTATTTAAGTCATAGATAGAATTATATGAAGTGAAAGAAGATAAAAGACTGATAAATCTTACCGATTAATAATAAGCCCTTAAAATGTATGTAATATCGTTTTTGTTATATAGATATACAATTTCAGCATTTGACTCATATTTATTTTTATTACATGGTACTTTTTGTCCCATTCATAAAATTTAAAGATAAAAATGAGGCATGAAATGTAATATCTTTTATTATAACTAGCATACAATTTTAAAATTATAAAGTAAATGTATGCATGATTATAATCAACTACAAATAATGTTTAGGGTAGACGTGATTTTTATTTCTACCACATTATTATTATCTTTCCACCAGCTTAGAAAAATCAAAGTCATGCATATTCAAATGTCTTCTAATACCCTCAATGAGAAAAGAAGCTTACAATTTAAATGAGTCTGATTCTCCTGTCCTTGCAAACTAAGATAAACTCTAGGAACAACCTCCGTATAGGGAAGTTTTTTATACGACTAAGATACTGTATTTTGATAAATTGATTTGTGGCAAACAGAAAGAAAGTAGGGAGACTGTAGAGGACCTTAGTCATCTATTTTGCTATCACTCTCCCAGACCTATAAAAGGAAAAGTGACCCTAATTTTTTTAAAGTGTTACTAAATTTTGAGATATTGATAGAATGACACACATTAACTATCTAATTTTCTGAGATGGCTTAAAAAAGTAACAGGCTTTTACATTTACTATCTGAAAACTCATTGAGATTTTATTTGCAATTGGCTGTACATATATCCAGCTCCTACATCATCCCGTTCATGCTACTTTACAACTTTTAACAATTAGGGAACAAATAAGGCAGCATATTCGCATAACATAGTCATTCAAAAGACTGAGTATATCTCCTGGTTGCAAAAAGGTCCTGGTGGATATTCCAATGAATTGTTATAGCATATTAAGGTATCACTTTGTTGAATATTAGTGAAAAATAATCATAAGACTCATAAAAACAACAAAACAGTATAATGTCCTCGAGAGTATCATTAGATAATTTGAAGATCCATTTACATGGGGAATTTGCCATGTTGTTAATATAACTGCTGCACTGTCGTCCTATAAAAATAAAGGCTTTTCAGCTGATATAACTTTGTCGGGAATATTTATAAGGCTTTTATATCTGCTTTTCCAGAGAATTAAAAGTATATTCTCTAGGTCGACATTTTTGTTCTTAAAATGTTTATCATTATGTTTCTATTATTTGCTCTTATTATAAAATTTTACCAGTTTATGCAATAAAATAAATAAATAAATAAATAAATAAATAAATAAATAACAATAAAATTGGGTATAAAAGAAAAGCCAAAAAAACCAAAACCTGAAACTTCCCTTCTTCCTTTCTACCTTCCAAATGAATGTACATATATAGTCCTGGAGATAAATAAATAAAATAAGTAACAGTTATATCAACAAGCAGAATAAATGAAAGAAGAAAGCTAAATTGATCATTATTTATACTGAGTCATGTTATATTAATATTTTCTAATTGTTTTTGTCACAATTATAAATTCATTTTATGCCTCTTGTATACCTATTTTTTTTACTACCACATACCACATATTGAAGAATGCAAAATAATTTAATATTCAATATCTTACTGAAGAATATATACGTGTGAATAGATATATATTCCCCTTGGAAAACATATACAGTGTCAAGTAGACAATAATCTCTTTTGCTTCAAAAGATTAACTTAAAATCTATGTGTTTAAATTAGAGAAAGTCAGCCTTTTAGTTCATTAGCTGATAAAATAGAGTTTTCTATGTTACACAAGAAACAAAGGGAATGTATGTATAGAATGTATTTCTAATAGCATTGTTTTGTATACGTAGATAATTAAATGCATCTCAGAAAAGGTCAAATAGGAATAAAATGGATTATTTGCAATATGTCACCCGTATCATGTCAACCTCATAAATTAACACAATAGAAAAATTCTTCATTACACAATTTATCCTTCCTGGAGAGACTATCTAGATTGACCAGGTGGTAGATTAACCAGGTAGTAAGGGCTTTGGGGTCAAGTTGATTTCAGTTTCAGTTTTGGTTCACCACTCATTATTAGTTGACTGGTGCTACCTAAGCAAGTCAAACTTCTGCTAGACTCTTGAGTTCTCATGCTGGAAAAGAGCATAATGACAACTGTTCAGTATGAATAACTAAATTGTTATATGAGATATCTCCAAGAGCCTATCCTGCATCAGTCTCTGAAGTGTACTAGTAATAATATTATTATTAGCATCATCGGTAAAACAGTAACCATTCTCATTGTTTACTTTTGGGGAGGGCACTCAGACATTTGTGAAGCATTTGCTTGTAGGTCTGGGCCTTGAGAATTTACATGTGTGCACATAGATCCAAATAGAAAGTCATGAGGTTTCTAAAGTCCTTCTGTTTCACATCCACTGGATAGCTTTATTGAAACTCTTACCAAATATTCTCTACTTTTTATTATCTGTCTTAGAATTCAACCTTTATATATTCATCATAGATAGTAAAAGCCATGACATACCATGATGCCACGGTTTTGGTGATAAATTAGGGAGGTTGCAAATATTCTCTTTTATTTTCTCACTGAAAACTTACTGAGTTGCCCTGTTCGCATTTATGAAAACCCATACTCTACCTACTCTTCCTCCAATAACTGATTTTTAAAAGTGAGAATTCGAACACTGGTTTCTAGGAATCCATTTGGCCAAACAGAACACATGTATTCTTCCTGTATAATCCAGAGCAACCAGTGGCCTTCAGGACTATGGAAAACTGCACTTATAAATGGAATTATCCCAGAAACATCTGGTATGAAATTGGATGTGTACATCAGCATTAATTCCATATCCCATTGAATTTTACTAAAAAGCAATGAGTACAACAAGAGTGTGAAAAATAAAGAATAATAAAAAAGAAATACTTGCAATGCGTCCCCCAATAAAACTGAGAGGCATGTGTATTAGTCTTTAGGGGATGCCATAACGAAACACCATAGAGTACACGACTTAAATAACAGAAATGTATTTTCTCACTGTTCTGGAGACTAAAAGTCCTGTATCAAGGTTCTGGCTGACTTGGTTTCTGATAAGTTCTCTTTTCCTTGTTTGCAGATGGCCACTTGTTCCCTATGCCCCACATGGCCTTTCCTCAATGTATGTTCTTGGGCAGAGAGAGAGAAATCTCTCTGCTGCATCGCTAATAAGGACATCAATTCTGTTAGAGCAGACTGACCTTATGACCTCATTTAACCATAATTACTTGCTTAGAGGCCCCGTTCCAAGTATAGCCACACTGGGTTCGGCCTTCAGCATATACATTTGTGGAAAACACAAACACTCAGTCCATAATGAGACTTATTCTTACAATCTAAGTTACATGTAAGGGCTTCCAAAAGCTACAGAAATGAACCACAGTAGTTTTTATTATGCTGCATGGAACAAAACGAGAGCAAGAAACCACTGAAAGAGACTTCAGAAGCAACTGAAGTTATTAGGAGTAAATCACAGCAAAAATACACTTTCTTAAGGTGAGAGTGCATGCTCAGGTCTGAAACCTTGTGTGCAGTTGGAAATGAGGTGAGTGGAGGAGATATAAGTTTGGCTGCAAACCTTTCTGGACCTAGTGTCGTTCACCAGAGGAGGCAAGATTGCACCCACAAGAACAGAAACACAGCAGCTTCACTGAAAGCAGTCTCTCTCTGACAAGACAGAAAACGCTTACATTGTGTAAACCAACTGATCTGGACAACTATAAATATATGAGGGTGGAACGTGGGAGAAATCCTTTTTTAGCCTATGAAATCATAAAAGAAAAGATTGTTCAAACCACTTCATAAAAACGGAAAATATCTACGTGGCACAAATTTGATAAGCAAAGTAGGCAAAGTGCTTAATAATGCCATCCTACAAAATCCGACAGTGACCACCCAGCAACTCACAGAGAGGAAGACCGGCAGGGCTTTTAAACATATTACAAATACCATCAACTTTGCTCATGAGACATGGACATTAGGTTAATTTTAGAAGGGCTTTTAAACATATTACGAACACCATCAACCTTACTCATGAGACATGGACGTTAGGATAATTTTGGCATTCCTTTTCTCACTCAACATATCTAAAGGTCTGATACCCGATTTGGCAAGACTGTGATTGGATCTTACCTGGGGCTTATAGTTCTGCAAAACAGGCCAATCACTTGGAAGGAAATCTGTCTATTTCTATCAAAATTATGAACTTTATATTTGATGACTAATAAATTCTACTTCTAGGAATCTGATCTACAGATTGCTAAAATATATAATTTCAGTAGAAAATAAGAATTAAAGGTAGCATGTTCTTTTCATGTCTCATGAAGAACTATTTTTATAATATTTAATCATATTCATGGAAAATGACATATGTAATTATTTATGTAATACTTAGCACTATGTTAAATGGAAATGTTATGCTACCATAAAAGTTCACCTGTTAACATTTACAGATGACTAGTAAAAAGGACTACAGTGGGTCCATATAATAGAATACTAGACAGCTCCTTAGGAATATGGAAAGAGCTCCAAGACACTGTTTAAAGATAACAAGTTTCATCAGAGTATATATAGTGGGCTACTATTTTTATTTATTTATTTTAACTTTTAAAATGTTTAGCACCCTAATACGCTACTTAATACTAGATCGTATTCATTCTATCTAAGTGTATTTTTGTATCCATTAACCACTCCACCTTTATCCCCCTCTCCCCACTATCCTTTCCAGCCTCTGTTAACCATCATGCTACTGCCTCTCTCCATGAGTTCAGTTTTGTTTTAGTTTTTTTTTTTTTTTTTTTTGGTTCCCTAAATAAATGAGAACATGAGATATTTGTCTGTCTATGCCTGGCTATTACAACTAGCATAATGTCCTCCAGTTCTACTCATGCTGTTGCAAATGACAAGATTTCATTCTTTTTTATGGCTAAGTAATAACCAATATTGACTAGGTGTGTCCCAGGACGTGCCATTCATTGAATCTCTGCATTGAGCCTTGAACTTGATTTCATGTCTCTCTTCCATCTTGTTCCTCTGCTCTTCTGTTTCCTTTGTGTTTATAAGAAGATGATTTAAAATGCATCACCTTTCGGGTGCCACTGATTCACAGACTTTCAGAGCTGGGAAAGCCTGCAAGGCCCATCTAGTGGGCTACTATTTTTAAGATGAGGTAAAATAGCCATTTATATTTCCTTCTTTATGCATAACCATTTTCAAAAGAATATATGATAAATTTATAGTAGCTTTGATTTGGGGGTGGATGAAAATCAGGGAGAGTGCATTGGATAGGAAGGAGCCTTTTCTCTGTGTACATTTTATTTTAAATTTTTTCATTGTTTTAAGCAATACATTTTATTATCTATAAAAAATCAACAAATTTGGAATAAAAGACTGTTTGGCACCTCCCCACCCCTCTGCTCATTCATCCATGTGTGTAAATAATTCTGAACAAATGACAGAAAATGGAGCAGCTGGTGCTTGAGGTGGTGAGAAGCTCCCAGCTGTGCTTGATCCTCAAAATGCAATATGTTTTCTAGTAGTAATGGTTTAATAATTATTACCCTTTTTAGCTACAACAGATAAAATTACATGTTGATTTAATGCCACTAAAACAAATAAGAGCTTATCAACTATTATGTAGATTAAGAAGTTACTATATTTGGAAAGTCAGACTTGAAACAAAGGGAAAAAAATTTTACCTTTTCAAACTGATAACTCATTTAAGATATTTTCAAGGTGGTTTTAGAAAAGGGAAGGATTTAGAAGTAAATAGCAGAAAAGGCAGTCATTATTTTCTCTATTGAGAGAAATTTCATGTGCTTAGTTAAAGCCAAAGGAATGCTCACAGCAAAAAACTTTTCCTAATAATTATCTAGAGCGTCTACTTTGTTTCAATAAACACGCTATGTGAAATCATCACATTTCTCAGAAGAAAGAGCAATAAAAAGTAACTTGAGTCCGCCTGCATGCTTTGGAACTGTGCTACTTACATTTTGGCAAGCAGCATCAGCTTCAGCTGAGAGCTGATTGGAAATGCAAATTCCCAGGCTTAATTCAAGACTTATTAAAACTCTGAAGATAGGGCTAGGTGTCTGTTGTTTTCCAAGTTCTACAGTTGATTACGGTACTCTTGTTTATGATGTACTGCCCTAAAATTTTATGCACCCGAGATGACAGTGTACCCTACCTATTTTGATGAAAAATTATGAGCAATATTCCATCAAGAAAATATAAAAGACTGGGCGCATGTACAAATTTGCATTCTAATTTCTAATGATGATGGACTGCATATCTTTCCAATATTAGATATTCTTGAATTACTCTGGCTTCAATGTTGGGGTAATGGATAAAAAGATTTTTAAAGTATCACTGTTATATGTTGAATCTCCAGTACCTCCAAATGTGAATGGGTTTAAAAATAAAGCTTTCAAAGAGGTTATCAAGTTAAAATGAGGCTGCTAGCATGAGCCCTACTTCAATCTGATGAGTGTTATAAAAAGAAGGAATTTGTTTTCCATGTAAACAGGCAGAAAAAAAAGAAAAAAGAAAAAAAAAAAGCCAAGCAGAGAAACTTCTGGAGAAACTTTGTCAGGACCTTGATCTTGGACTTCCAGCTTCAAGCATTGTGAGAAAATAAATTTCTGTTGTTTTGTCCACCCACTCTTTGGTATTTGTTATGGCAGCCCTAGCAAATGAATATGCTCACCAACTCGACTTTTCTTTCTTTCTAAAAGTAGTACAATAGTTCCAAATTAGAAACTTGAGGCAGGTTGGGAAAGGTCGCTCATGGTTGTAATCCCAACACTTTGGGAGGCCGAGGCAGAAGAATTACTTGAGCAGGAGTTTGAGACCAGCCAGGGCAACACAGTGAGACTCCATCTCCACAAAAACTTGAAGAGAAAATGAGCCAGGTGTGGTGGCGCATGCCTGCAATCCAGTCACTTGGGACCAAGGCTGAGGTGGAGGGATGACTTGAGCCCAGGACTTAGAGGCTGCAGTAAGCCATGACTGCACCATTGCATTCCAGCCGGGGCACCAGAGAGAGACCCTGTCTCTAAAATAATAAACAAATGCCAAAAAAAAAAAAAAAAAAAAAAAAAAAAAAAAAAAAAAAAAAAAAAAAAAAGTTGAAGCAACTATTTCTGTCACTAATCACAACTGGAAATCATAAAATTTAAACAGGGTGATTTTATGTGTGTCTGAGGCCAATTTACCACTTATAAGAGATGAGACCATAGGTTAGTAAATTGACTTATCTGCATCTTCACTTCTTCAGTATAAATGATGATATATAGATGACATAGACTGGATGTTATAATCATTTAACAAATAACGCCTGTAACACACATGGCACAGCAGTTGAGACATAAACATACTCAAAAACACTCATATATATGTCTGCGTGGTAGAGTGTTAACAAAAAATAAATAAACCAGACTACTAGGGTAGTAGCATTCAGGATCAGGTTTTTGAATAACACTTCATTGTGAATCATGATTTTCTTTATGATAAGTATATAAATTGAATATCTGACCGGCTTAACTAAAGTATCAACAACAGAATATCTGTGAATCAGGCAATTTCCAAAATCCCATAAATACCTCTTAAGCAAACTTAAGAAATTCAGACTCAATGCTATATTTTATACCTCAGTTACATTAGGGAAATAAAAATTTTACATGAGAAATGTTATTTTCTCTGTTAAAAAAAAACAATTTCAAGTTGGAAATTATTTTTAAAATCTTGACCAACTTATTTAAAGAGCATAAATAGACAAATACCCCAAAATCTATCTAATATTAAGTGATATGATATTTAGGTTAGTATAATACTATCATTTGATTTTCTTGTTTGTGAGAATTCAAAATCGGCAGCAAGTTCACATTATCACCGCATAATTTTCCCAGCTTACTCATTTCTGATACATGATAATGTTAACTCAAAGCAAAGTACATTTTAGGGAAACATGGACATCTATCAATACATTTAAGATGTATATTGGTTTGGTCCAGAAAGGCAGGACAGCTGGAAATAGGGGCTTCCAGGTCCCATGCAGATTTAAAGATTTTGATTGGCAATTGATTGAAAGAGTTATTATGCAAAGACCTGGAATCAATAGAAAGAAATGTCTGGGTTAAGATAATGAGTTGTGGAGCCAGGTTTCACAGGATTCAGACCGCTTATCAGACCTAAAAAGTTGCTGGACCCAGTTAATTCTCTCCTGGATCAGGAGAAAGACCTGGAAAGGGATATTTAGGTTTGTCATAAACTATTTTAAGGGCTTTTTGATAAATTAAATAATAAATCAAGTGATGGCTAGATAGCACCAATATCATTACAGATTAGGAGCATATAAACAAACTCAGAAATTATGTTTTAACTTTTTTCCTCATGGGTATTGTATTAGGAATATCTGGTTATCAGAAATAAGTAGATTTATACAATTAGGAAAGTCTATGCTGTGAGAAAGTGAAGATAAAGTTTGATGAACATTTCAAAATTAATTGGTCCTGTTTCAAGTTATACCATATCAATCCATGATTCTTACCAAACTGGAAAATGTTCTTGCAATAGAACTCATTTGTTTGACTCCAAAAATGAAATTATTAAAGACACACAGTGCAAATATTAAAGCAAAAGATTATTGCAATATCACAAAGTGTGGAAAAACTCATTTGTTAGATATTACTTTTTTCTATTAAGGCTACTTCAAAACGTATACAGTATATTAGACCTATTAAAGCACAATGGCCATACAGCTAGGGTTGCCTGATAAAATATAAGGTGCACAGCTAAATTTAAACTGAGCATGAAAAATGAAAAAAGAACTATTTTATTGAGATATTAATTATTTACAAAAAGAGGCTTGTATTTAATGCGTACAATTTGATGAGTTTACAGAGAAGTATATACCTAAAAAACCATCACCAAAATCAATGCCATTGTAAACCACAAATAAAACTTTAAGCCTCACAACTGACTGATGGATGCTCACCTCGGCCAAGGGCATTCCAAAGTTAACCTGAAAAACTAGTCCAGGCCATGATGGGAAGTGGGGGTGGGACATGCCTCATTATATTCTCCTCCCTTTGGAATTCAGGCACAGTTGGGTAGCATTAATATTAAAACACAGATCTTAAGACTGACAAAGCAGACTTTTTGTGGCAATAAAACACCAAATTCCAGCTGACCTTAGTATAGCATCAGATGACAAATACCAGGCCCTGAAAGAAATCAAAGCATTTTACCCCCAAATATATTTCTACAACATATTTTGAAATAACCCTGCAAAGCTGTCCTTGTGGGGAAAGTTTACACTCTGTAGAGAATCCCTTCCCTTTCCAGGTCTTTTTCCTGATCCAGGAGAGAATTAACTGGGTCCAGCAAATTTTTAGGTCTGATAAGAGCTCTGAAGCTTGTGAAACCTGTCTCCACAACTCATTATCTTAACCCAGACATTTCTTTCTATTGATTCCAGGTCTTTACATAATAACTCTTTCAACCAATTGCCAATCAAAATCTTTAAATCTGCTTAGGACCTTGAATCTCCCATTTCCAGCTCTCCTGCCTTTCTGGACCAAACCGATATATATCTTAAATGTATTGATAAATGTCCATGTTTCCCTAAAATGTATAAAACCATGCTGTAGCCTAACTACCTTGGGCACATGTTCTCAGGATGGCCTGAGACTGTGTCTTGGGCCATTGGTCATTCACATTTGGTCGAGAATAAACCTCTTCAAATTATTTACAGTGTTTGACCCTTTGTCACACCATAAACATATCCATCACCTCCTAAAGTTTCCTTCTGTCTTCTTTATTTATTTGTTTGCTTTGGGTGTGTGTGTGTGTGTGTGTGTGTGTGTGTGTGTGTGTAAGAGTATTCTTAAGAATAAACGTATCCAACTAGGCATTTCTCACATTTTACTCCTAAGTGGAACTTTATAGCAATCTGTTTATTGTCATCCATTGAATAATTTTAAGTGATTCCAACCATTGGCAATTTAAATTCATTTTTGCCTGGATTTGAGAACCTTCAGAATATGACTGGACAGTGAATAGCCTTATTTTTCAATATTCATCAACCAGACCCTTTGCTCTGTTCTGTACATTGCATCCAATGGTGCTAGTATGAGCTGTGATCACTTTGATGATCACATATTTGCCTATGTTTTATCCTTATCTTATTTTCATTCTACATCTCCAAATCCTCCTAAGTTTATCTCAAACCCATCACTTCCAAATAGTCTTCCCTTATTCTTTCTCATTGCTGCCGCCTTCTTCTTCCTCTTCTCCTCCTCCTCCTCCTTCTTCTTTTTTTTTTTTTTTCTATTATGGCACTTTTCAGGAATTTTCATGTATTTGTAGATAGTTTTATTTTAATTCATATCATTTACTTTGTATGTGTGTGTGTGTGTGTGTGTGTGTGTGTGTGTATAAAATTTTTATATTGGTCTGACTTGTCCCTCAAATATATAACATACTTTAAGGTACATAGTATATTTATGCTTCAAGGCTCTATACATGAATTTTTAAGTTGAAAGTTTTTTCAACGACTTAGACCAATATTTTTCAGTATCAGTGCTATATAAACTTAAGTTACTTAAACAGCACACTGTAATTTATAAGTAAATTAGCTTCTTAATAAAGATAATTGCCATTAAACAGGATTCTTGTGGAAAGAGATACTGAAAAAAAAAGTGAACCTAAATACACATAACTGAAAATATTCTTCTGAACATTTTTTTAATATACTTAGCATACAATTTAAAAGAAGACTTTTTTTAGGAACTCTTTTAGGAATTTTTTAGGAAACAAGTTTCCTAAATTACTTGTTTTTCTTTTTCACTCATAATTTTCTCTCTAAATACCTCTAAGGTTATCTAGTAAATCTTGATGAAAAAAAGTTCATTCCATCTGAATGTAGGACTAAGATTTTATTCTATATCTCATGAATGCATGAGTTGAGATAACTAAAATAGTAAAGAAAACCATTTCATCATTTTTAAAAGAAACAAAGTATACTATCTCACAGAATGTCATTAAGTCTTCCCATTGAGGATCTAGATTTTTAGCAAGTGAAGGTCTTAGTGCCTCATGCATTTCTGTATAAACTTGCAAATTTAGTAGCAGTAATTGCCTCCCATTGCACAGAGAGAATATTTATATATATTAACTATTGGACTTTAATTTTTCCTTTGGCATCAATTTAGGTGCTGTAAGAAGTACAGATGTGTTTTTTTTGTATACCTGGGGACAGAGAACAAGGCTGGGGACAGGAATTGGCAAAAGCCCCAAGTGGTGTACCCAGGAGTGGGGAGGAGGCTGGGCTGGAGAAACCAGAGGGGGCTGTGTAAGGAGACAAAGTCCAGAGGTAAGAAGGGGCAAACAGAGAAGGATCCCAGTGTGAACTTTGCTTTGGTTTTGTGTGGGATGGATCTGAAGCAGCGAGGTGATATCATTTGCTTTTCCTCAGGAAATCTTTGGATTTTTGTTGAGAATAAAGAGGGACAAAGGCAGAAATGTGTGGAACCACTTGACAGAGTAGAGAGAGTGATACCTCAGACTTGAGATAGTGAGAAGGGAAAGATTCTATATAATTCTAAAGGCCACACTAAGAGAGCTTATTGGTAAATCATAATTCAAAGATGGCTCCAATAATTGTGAGGTGAACAACTGAGAAAATTGTGCTTCTGATTATTAAGTTGTGGAAAATTTCTGAAAGTGAAGGGCTTCTTTATAGTGGGTAGGAGGAAACATGAAGAGTTCAATATTCTACATGTAAAAATTGTGTTATTTGACCAGATATTGAAAATGATGAGTGAGCGGAAATCACATTTAGAACTAAGGGTTTTGAAGGAGTTCTGACTGGAAAGACACATTGGTGCATTACCAGAAGGAAGATGATATTTGAATCTTTGAAGCTGGATAATACATTATCAATGAATTAGCTATAGGTGGAAAATGAAGAGAAGCCCACGAGGTCAGTAGAAACATGTATATCAGGGTAGCCCAACAGANAAATCTAATTAACTAATAATTTTTTTTTTTTTTTTTTTTTTTTTTTTTTTTTTTTTTTTTTTGAGACAGAGTCTCACTCTGTCTCCCAGGCTGGAGTATGGTGGCACAGTCTCGGCTCACTGCAAGCTCTGCCTCCTGGGTTCACGCCACTCTCCTGCCTCAGCCTCCTGAGTAGCTGGGACTACAGGTGCCCGCCACTATGCCCGGCTAATTTTTTTGTATTTTTAGTAGAGACCGGGTTTCACTGTGTTAGCCAGGATGGTCTTGATCTCTTGACCTCATGATCCGTCCACCTCGGCCTCCCAAGGTGCTGGGATTACAGGCGTGAGCCACCGCACTCGGCCTGTTTGAAATGTTTATATATGTTTGTAGCACTAAGGAAAGTGTTCTGTCAGGTATCTCACAATTCTTTTGCACTATATTTTATTATCTCAAAAACACACCTTTGTGTCCATAAAATAGGGAAACTGCATCAACTGTTCCTGTTCATTCAATCCCTCAAAAGCTGAGATGTATGTCAAGTTGAGCAGTGGTCTTCTGTTAGTACAAACATACGATTCAAAGCCACCAAAACAAGGTAATATACTATCCCACCAGAGGTAAAATCGTAATGTTACATTTTACTGAAGGTCATTTATGAAATTAGATGATTCTCACTTAATGGTGAACAGCTTACATTATTTAACTTCTTCTTGGGTGAACATACCTTAGTACTGCAGGCAAAATGGTGTAAGCACAACAAGACTTCAGGGTTAGACAGAGTCTGAGTCCTGTCACTTAATAGAGGTGACTTTAAGCAAGAGACTTAAGTCTATCTATATTCACATTTCCTGAATGAAGAATTTGCTACTAAACACAGGTCCTAGTCCAAAATAAAAACACAAACTGGCTCCAGCCAGTGGGATTTTATCTTTTAAATCAGGTATGGTGAGATAAACAGATGAGGAGACACCTGACCCTGAAAAGACAGTTCATTACGCATAGTTGCCAAGAGAAGGGGGTATGCCAGGCCATCCCTGGCAGGACCACATGAGAGAGGGTTGGTTGGTCACAGGCGTAGAAAAGCAAGAAAAACTGTAGGGAAGATTGTATTGTGGTTTTTTCAATGGGGGAAAAATGGGAGGAGAGGGTAAGCAGGCAAAGCAGATTTCGGATTCACTAGTTTGAATAAGTTCAGTGGGCTCCAGGAAATAGGGGTTGTCCC
Organism: Rhinopithecus bieti; assembly: GCF_001698545.2. Lineage (NCBI taxonomy): Eukaryota > Metazoa > Chordata > Mammalia > Primates > Cercopithecidae > Rhinopithecus > Rhinopithecus bieti. The sequence continues at coordinate 1,343,182 of NW_016810869.1, read as the reverse complement.
TGGTTGTCTTAGGCCTGGCCCTGAGATAATTAAGGTAGGGAAAGAGAAACTGGTGTTACCCAGTGTGAGAGCGGGATAAAGCATGTGGGTTGGGGGATTGGTTAGTTTAAGTATAAAAGGCAGAGAGTATTGTGCTATCTCTAGAATCCGCTAACCCCGGGAGGGGCCGTCACTTTCTAGTCAACAATGCCCGTGATGTCAAACTATCAGATACACAAACTAGAAAACAAGGTTAATACAGTGGGGAAGTCAGCGTCCCTTTCCTATTGACCCAACACACTACAGATGAGTGAATCCCAAATGCTGGCAATCTCTTCCACACTGAGCTATACTTGATACCTAGATTGTGAGTATTCTGAGGATCTCACTAAGCCTCTTGTCAAATTCCCTATGGCATTGACACAGGGGAGAGGACAGTCATTGCCTCATCCTCCTCCCCATGACACCATTAATTGGGCTTGACTCTGAACTTTCTTGTGCCCATGCTCAGCCCCCACTAAGAGAAAGTGCAATAATAGAACATGATCCTCCCTTCTACACCTACCAATGCAATCTGGTTATTGCCCCTGGCAGCAGGTGGCAGTGACCCCAGGATGCAGAAGGGAGGCATAAAGCCTAATAATCAGGTAACCAGAGGAAAGAGACTGGGCAGCCAACAACCCAGGCAAGGACAACATAGGGAGTCTGTGAGAAGTGACACTCAGTAAGAGGAGATGATCCAGATCCCAGTGCAGGCTCCATTACCCCATCTGACTTTAGTTATAAAATACAAATTCAAAGATAGCATTCGTAAGACTGCACAGAGCATTAAACCTCAATTGTAGGACCCTTCTGATCACAGATTATCCTGTGTGATTATCCCATGTGATTATCCTGGTCACACACATGCAAATCTTGGCCTGGATCTTGGGACAACTTTTATGCCATACCTCATATCCTCTAGGCCTAATTTTATTCTGGCTCCTGTATGGCAACCAGCTGTGCTCAAATGTAACCCAAGCAGCATCTTTCTTTCAATGCCCAGCAAATATCTCATTTTCTAGGTGACGAGTTTTTTGCCACTCTTACGTGTGACCCTATGGGAACCAGCTCAGTGATTCTGATACATGCACAAATGTGGATGTGCACGGGACCGCACAACCAATGACCAATGAGGAAATATTAGCTGATGGAAAATATCCCTTCTTTGGGTCCCTGGACAGATAAGTCTGAAGAATTTCTTCCACAATCTCCTAGCTCCTCATTGGGTGAAACCTCCATTGCCCACGACGACCAGATGCACAGACACCTTTTTACTCACCTTTCTTTCTGCCCTAGGTCATTCTTCCTAGGGCCCTCCCAAGTTCCTTAGGATGATTTCTCTTTGCAAAATAAACCATCTACGTTCAAGCCCTTAAATAAAGCCACACTTTCTGTAGGAACTCTGAATAAGACTGTAAATAAATGAGTTATTTGAAAGAATAAATGAGATAATGGATGTCAAATACCAAGCCTGAGACCTGGCAAATTATAACTGTCTCAGTTTTGTGAGTTCTTGATCCTTCCTTTCTCTTTCAACTTGAAAAGCTGCTTGATGTACATTTTACAACCAGATGCACAAAAAATATAGCTTTTGTTACTTAAAAAAAAAAAAAACCCTCAATCTCTATTTCAATATTGAATTATTCAAATGCTGGTAAATTCTATCCGGGCAAATTAAAATAGTCATTTCAGTATTTCACTCTTCTAGATGTGACAGGTGGGGGCGGTGGAGGAGTACCAAGAGTGTCAGTATCCAGGAAGTCATGTCTCCCCTACAGAGGCAACCATCCCTGCTTACTCCCACTGAGAATCCCATATGACAACTCAGTCCCAGCACCCAGGACCACCCAGGTGCTTAATGCCCATTATCATCTCTGGGTTACTTCTTTGTCCCTTTCTGGGGTTTGGGAAATTCAGTTAATCTCTATCAGTTCTCTTGAGTTGCAGGAGACTGGGGAAGAGGGTGGTTCCCTAAACCCTCTTTGTTGTTTATGCAATACTGCCATTTATTTTCTCTTGCTGATAGGGTATGGTGTTTCATGGACAGAACTTGTTTCCCCAAGTTCTAACTAGGGAATACATTAAGTTCTCTCTGCTTTTGACCATTAAATGTATTTGATCCCTTAGCTGTATTGTCTAGACTTGATTCAGGGATCAGGAGCATTTTTCAAATTCCCACCAGTGTCTAACATGATGCCTCCACTTACGTTCTCCTCTCATCCTCAGCCAGCGATATTTTTGTCAAATCTGGATAAGTAGGGAAAGAAAAACAACAAAAAAGCCCTGCTCATTGTTTAAGGCATAAACTTGTGGATTAGAGGTCACCAATATTGCTTCTGAAAACAGAAACCAAGTCTCTTAAAACACATAAAGCATTTTCTCGCTACAAAATGAAGTATGCCTTGAGGCGTTTCTATAATAAAACTCTGTGAGCAATCAGCCTGGAATGGGGATTGTGCATGAAGAACACATAATCAGTATAATCAAATTATTATCCTGTCAAGAAGAAAATGTGTCCTTACAGAATCCAGCATCTAGGAAAACCCAGCAGGCTTTTAGTGACTTTTCCACTCAGCCTCAATGCAGAAGAAAGGCAGTCTTTTGCTCAGGTGCACAAGAAAGTGAAGCATCAAGGAAGGAATTCTAAAAAAGTTTTTACAACTTTACATGCAACTGAGTTTTGTCAGATAAAGAAGGAAGAGAACACTGCAGGTGCAAAGACAAGATGAAGAAAGCAAGAATGCATGGAGAACCTATCTGGAACGAAGTAAGTAGGGCAGCTTAATTAAAGTGCCAGGGAAAGGTGCAGAAAAAGAAATCCTTTTTCTGGGGCAAGACTTCTCAGTAGGGTACTCATGTCTCAATTCATCCAGAACAGTCTCATGTTGTCTCTATAATCCTGGCATGATGATTAATATCTCCCCTTTCCACTCTTGAAAGTAACTGGATTTGGGCAATACGGTCATTTCACTCAATAGGCAATTCAAGCATGTAGTTAGGACATTAAAAAAATGTACTCTTGGCTGGTGTGTTGGCTCACACCTGCAATCCCAGAACTTTGGGAGGCCAAAGCAGGCGGATCACAAGGTCAGGAGTTCAAGATCAGACTAGCTAAGATAGTGAAACCCCGTCTCTACTAAAAATACAAAATTTAGCCGGGTGTGGTGGTGGGTGCCTGTATTCCCAGCTACTCGGTAGGGTGAGGCAGAGAATTGCTTGAACCCGGCAGGTGGAGGTTGCAGTGAGCTGAGATCATGCCACCACACTCCAGTCTGGGTGACACACCTCTGGCCCAGATATTTACCCACGTGGACTACCAGTTTGTGGCCTTCACTGTGAATTCAGTCATCTTTTCTTTGTGTGCTTGTACAAAGTAGCATATATTTTAGATTTTCCATTTATTATTATTATTATCATCTTTAGCTGACATCATTTGATCACTATATCCAATGCGGGACACTAAACACTTAGCCTTTATTGTCTCATCTAAGCTTTACAATATTTCCGTGAGATGAGTACTAATATTTTATTCATGGATGTGCAGAGGTCATGTAACTCATCAAAAGTTCTAAAATTTGTGAGTGAAAGAGCTGTTGTTCTATCTCAGAATTAAGTACCTCCAAAATCCAAATTCCTAAGCTTTTTTTTTTTTTTAATTCACTAATAGTGAGAATGATAGCATCCTCTTTGTATTTTCAGAACTTAAGGCACTGCCTGTCATAAAACCAGCACTCATCAAATATTAAAATAGCAAATAAAAAGCTGAGCCTGTTTCTACTTTGTTTTACAATTATATAGTTCAATTCATAGGCTATTCTAAAGTCTATTTTTATCTATTCATAAACTTATCGCATCTTTTTTTATTTCTATAAACTTCTATTCAAGATTCCTTTGATTTCTTTGTCACGATGACAGCAAAGCAAAGCGAAATGAAATAGCACATAGTGTTTGAATGTAGACTCCAGAGAAAAGAAACTTTGATTCCATAAGTTTTTAGGATATAGCATATTCCTAAATGTGTGCATGTTTTCCAACCTGTTAATATTTCTTAATATAAAAAGCTATTTTGGGTATTTATTTATTTATTTATTTATTTATTTTTTGAGACGAAGTCTGGCTGTGTCGCCCAGGCTGGAGTGCAGTGGCGCGATCTCGGCTCATTGCAAGCTACACCTCCCGGGTTCACGTCATTCTCCCGCCTCAGCCTCCGAGTAGCTGGGACTACAGGCGCCCGCCACCACGCCCGGCTAATTTTTTGTATTTTAGTAGAGACGGGGTTTCACCGTGTTAGCCAAGATGGTCTCGATCTCCTGACCTCGTGATCCGCCCGCCTCGGCCTCCCAAAGTGCTGGGATTACAGGCTTGAGCCACCGCGCCCGGCCTTATTTTGGGTTTTTATAAAAACAAAATGAGATAAGGATAAGTCTGCTTCATACTGTCAATTAGAGACCAGATTCCTTCCATCTTGTGTCTCTCCCCTGCTCCGAGGCATGAATGTCCTCTGCATTCAGCCAACAGACGGGAAAAGAGAGGATGCAAGATCCTGTGAGAAGTTTTTATAGACCAGGCCTGAATGTAGTATTTACCACTTTCAGCCATGTTCCTTTGGCAAGAACATAGCAATTATAGCCACGAGGCTTGTGTGGACGTTACTAAGAGGTCCAGTAAGTATCAATACACTTTAGTCAGGATTAATGCTAATAACATTGTATTTTATGCCTACCAACAAAATGGCATGTGAGTTTCTTTTTTAATTTGGTGTTAGAGAAATCTTGTCTCCCATTGGAAATTGGTGAGCCAAATCATTTCACTTAGTGGAAATTCTTTGTTTTATACACATTTCCTTAGAGTTTACACAATTATGTCATCATTTAATTGTAATTCTATACCATAATGTGTTCAGAGTCTTATTCAAATGCAGATAAAAAACTATGTTACATTTGGTAAACAGCCTGCTACTAAGATTCTATTGGCAGGTGAAATTAGTCATCACAGGTATTAAAATGTATTCAGGTAGAGATCAGAAGCTCCCTTGGAAGACATACCCTAAGATGACCTTAGGGTATGTGAGCTACATACTTGTATATTCTCCTTCCTCTAAGGGTAGAACCTGTAGCGGATTTCTAGCCCATAAGTGATGGAAAAGGTTTATTTATATAGTAAAAATGTGTAAAATTTTGCAAATTTTTCATTGAGGTTTCAAATCAGTTAACTGAGGTAATCAAAAGGGAGATTCTCATTCATTGGCCTGGCTTAATCATAGAAAAGCCATTCAAAGAAGGATTGGGCCTTCCATGAGGTCAGGCAAGCTCTTCTACTGGCCTTGAAGATGCAAGCTGCCATGAGTTCTGCAGCCAGAAAAAAGAATTCTATCAATAATCTAAATGAGCTTGAAAGCAGATTCTTCCCCAGTCACGCATCCAGATGAGAACATAGCTCAGCTGGCAACTTGATTGCAGCCTTGTGAGATCCTGAGCAGAGCTTCAGGTAAGTCAGTTAAGCCTGACTCTTAATGAATAAAAACTGAGATGTAATAAATAGGTTTCAAGTGCATAACAGCATGGTAATTTGATACACAGAATAGAAAATTAATACATGTCCAATCCCTCAAGTATACAGGCCTAGAGCACCTCTCTGGAGATGAGAATCCCAATGTTTGTATTTAATCTTTCCCAACAGTATTGATCTTCTGAGTTCCAAAGATTTGAGAGTATATCTAAGATAACTGGATAAGTGCAAATGAAGGATAATCTTATCAAAGGACAGAGGTTCTAGAGAGAAGTATATAAATAGTGAAGGGGAATTTGGTCTGGAACTCAAAGTAAGTACTAATTTTTATGTTGCTAGAAGGAAGTGTTTATTCTGGTTACAAGTCATGGCTAGTTTTGATTGTCAACCTAGGTTCCATGGTACTTTGTGGGAAACTTGGGGAAAAGCTCATGCATATGGATGCAGAGGACTTTGAAATTCAGGTAATTATCTTGTGAGAAGTAAAAAAAAAAAAAAAAAAAAAAAAAAAAAAAGCCCGAGCAAGCATGGCTCAGGAACAAGAGAAAGCATGGCTCAGCTTAAAGTATCATCTTTGTCCTGATCTCATATCTCATTGAAAGTCGAAAATGGGCCTGTAATAGTAACAGCTCCTCAGTGGTGGCTACGGCAAACGGAATAAAGGCACTATCATATGAAGAAAAGCAGTCTGAGAGGGAAATTCTGGTTGTGTTAACCATACAATAAAATATAATATAAAAATACGGCATGATGGAAGAGAAGAGCCATAGGAAAGGCAAGAAGTTGAAAATGAAAAGGCACATATAATGAAATCCTTAATGACATATACATTCCCTAGTAGTTGATAAAAACTGAAGCTAAAGATTCGAAGCCTTTGGAAACCCAGGTTAAAATGATGCATTAAAACTTTATGTTTTGTACTTTCAAAATATAAAAAAAAAAAAAACTTTTTTTTTTTTTTTTTAGAGTTTTGCTTTGTCACTCAGGATGGAATGCAACCTCCGCTTCCCGGGTTCAAGCAATTCTCCTGCCTCACCCTTCTGAGTAACTGGGACTATAGACACATACTGCCATGCCCAGCTACTTTTTGTATTTTAGTAGAGATGGGGTTTCACCATGTTGCCCAGGCTGGTTACCAACTCCTGAGCTCAGGGAATTTGCCCGCCTCAGCCTCCCAAAGTGCTGGGAATACAGGCGTGAGCCACTGCGCCCTGCCAAAAACATCATTTTTGATACACAAAGCAGAAATAATTTTCCCTTCAGTTTCCACAAAGAACATGTTGCAACACGTAATTTGTATACTGGCAGGTGCAGAAGGGCACGTATTCACTCAGAAGTATGTCATTTCTGTAAAAAATGTTATAAAATATAAATTATTTAAAAATATTAAAGCATGTGCAGATTTTACGTAAATGTCCCAGTTTCTATCTTCTCTTGAGAAATGTGAAGATCTGGTGAAATGTGAACTATATTCTGTTTGGCATTGACCTCTTTGACCTGGGAAATGCATGATCAATTCAGAATGGCCTGTTCTCCACATCACCGCAGTCTACGTAAGCCAGTCCTCATTTTATTACATCTGATTCCAATTGCTTATTTAAATTATCTGCCTGATTCCTTTAAGCTATTAAGTTTGGGATTTCTAAGATCTTTAACAATATCTTCCACAAGAACTTTATGAAAATATAACAAAGCATTTTATATGTTTCTATAGTAACCATCCTAACATAACTAATCATATTTTCTTTTCAATCTTTGTTCAAAGATAACAGTGAAATCTCCCTCTCGATCGTATAGTCTGCATTTAACATCATGGTTTATAATAGACTTGCTTTCCTCCCCTTATGGTCTTGACCTTGAATTTAGATTTGTTCCTTATTAACTATATATTCACAGGCTTTTAGCAGAAAATGTCTTTAATACATTTTAGAAAAATAAAGAACAGATTTAAAGAGAGGTAAATTGAATTGAATTTTACTATACCATTTTATTTTTATGTGTCTGCTTACTGAATGCTCGCAAGACCTTTTCTGCTGCAACTCATTTATAGGAATACTTATTTCTGCAATGCGTAAAGGGCATAACACTAGTAAATGGAACATGAAGTGCTGTAGCTCAGTTTTTACACATTTTAAGTTTCTGGTTGTAATTTAGAAAAACGCTCAGGATGGAGCAGAGGTAGTAGGGAGCATATTCTGTCACACACCATAAGTGCCCTTAAAGGACAGCACTAGACCAGCCATAGTCAATCTTTGGATTGCATCAGAATCACCCAGAAGACTTGTTAAAAATGGATGGCTAGTGGAGTCTGAGAGGATGCTGGTCTAATGAGTTCACAGGTGATAATTCTTCCCATTTTGGAAACACCATTTGGTAGCCACTGCATCCAACCATAATCCTCTTAACTGTAGGTGCTGACTTTTTTATTCTTGAATACCTGTTAAATCACACTCTGTCTCACATATGGGAGATGCATACTACATAAGTGTTAAAGTAATTTAGGGTTTGCTATTTTTGACCTAATAATATTTGACTAGTAGGATTTGATGGGCCCCAGTTAATAGAAAAGTCAGCAACTGAGAGAAAAGTGACTAAACTTAGCTTTCAGCTTTGCCTTTTACGTATGTAACTGGGGAATCACAAATTTTGTAAGTGAAAATATTCCTCTATTTCTTCCATGTGTATATATAGATAGATAGATAGATAGATAGATAGATAGATAGATAGATAGATAATCTACAGATAGATACAGATTATAAAGATTTAAAGCCATTGGAAACCCAAGCTAAAATGATGCATTATCATTTTTATGTTTTGTACCTTCAAAACATAAATCATTATTGATACATAAAGCAGAAATAATTTATATATATACATACACATAAAATCATAATTTTGCCTATTTTTAAGCACAAGTAATCAAAATAGAATTGAATCTTTTAAATTGCTGAATCTAGAAAGAATTTGTTTACATTTTCCTTAATTTTTATGTGTTTTTATTCATCATTACATTTCAATTCTTTGTATTTTAAATATTAATAGCCCAAATGATAGTTTATTTAATTTTCACGTGAAAAATAAAGAATTCTGGAAGATACAAGTTTTTTTATATTTTTAAATTTTATTCATTGGTAATTTTTAAAATAGTAAACTTTATAATAATTTTTTTTAGCATACGACTACACCCAAATTCCACAACAACGAAAATAAAATGAATCAAAGTTATTCCCTTAATATAGAGGGGTTTTTTTCCCTAATAATTTAGGCAAACAATAGGCCCTGATGTTTTACCAAAATTGTCTTTTTCCTTCCCTTATCTTTTTTTATGGACAGACTATATCCAAACTTCAACAGGGCAATAAAATGAATCAAAGTTCAATTATTCCCTAATATAGAGGTTTTTTTTATTCCTCAATAATTAAGGCAAAAATAGGCTAATGTTTAACAAAATTAGCTGCTCCTGGCCATCCAGCTGTTTTATATTTCCTCCCTTTCCTTGTAGGTTTGACTATAATCACTGAGTCCTTGCCAAAGGAACATGGCTAAAAGTGGTAAAAACTACATTCAGGTGTGGTCCATAAAACCCTCCCACAGGAGCATTTACTATCATATGCGATTGATTTTTTAAAAAAAATCAATCAAAAGCCTACCCATTTTTGAAGAAATCTTACTGACAAAGAAATAATGATCCTGGATGATAACATTTTGATAACTTGAGTCTCAGATAAACCTTCGGATCCTGAGGCTTAAACATACAGGTGGAAAGTTATAGGAGTCAGTCCCAAAGAACAGCTTATTTTCCACTACCTACTCTAGATGTAGTTATGGAAGAAGTGCAAGAAATATCAACTATAAGGTACAACTACATGGTTTATAAACAAAAATGGGCCAGACAGTTCCTGTTACCTGGAAAAATCAGTGTCTTATCCCCAGGAGTATTTAAATATTGATATGAACTGGAAACATCTATTTGTTTCTTATTCCTCTTTTTCCCAGGAGGGAATGTTTGTTGCTGTTACCCTGTTTCAGTTCTGCCTTTGATTTGGAATATCTGTAGGGGTGGGTGGGGTTGCCTTTTTAGATCCTGACTATTTGGAGAAGACTATTACCCAGGGATCTTTAAATTTAACATATGGGATATATGTTCGTCTCCTTTGGAGTGGGATGAGTAGGTTTCATGTAAAGCATGAAGATTCAAACAGTTATTTAGTGACCAGAAGGGAAAACTCAGGTAGGGATTGGTTCATTGATTGCTCAACCAATGCTCCAGTTTTCTTGGGCACACAGCTATGCTAACTTCCTAGCCTTCCTTGAAATTAAAGGTGGCTATGTAACTCAATTCTGGCCAATGGATTAACTCACTTCTTGGCACGGCTCATAAAATCCTCCTTGTGATCAATCCTCCATTTGCTCTACCCATCTGGTGGATAAACACAGAAAAAACTGAGGCCTTTGAAGAAGGCTGCACCATGGTAGAAGAGCAAATCCCCCAATGACTATGAAAACAAAGACCCTCACCACGCGCAACAGACTTCCGATCACTTGTGTTAAGCCACAGAGACTTGGAGATTTGCCTTTCAGCAGTATTACCGTACTATGAAGCAAGTGTGCTACAGTTTGGGTAAGATTTCATTTTGGCTAAAAACTGTCAAACTGTAAAAAAAAATCACTGTATTAAATGTTGTTAAAAGTGGGGAAAATTGTTACTTTTATTCAACATTGTGAAAGCAATACTAGAAAGTTCCTAAGTAACTGTACTTTACAGTATGCTTTGCATTTTAAATGGGTGTATGCTTTGATTGAGCAATTCTAATTTGGGGATTTTTTCCTAACAAGAAAAATGTGAACAATTGCACCAGAATGTAAATACGAGGATATTCGTAAAGGTAGAGATTATAAGCATCCAAAAGTCAAGATGAAAAGGGGTTAGTTACATATTTCACAGCATGGGCTCATGAAAGAATATGGTGTAGCTATTAAAAGGGTGTCATGTAATTTTTTTATTGACTTATTCAAAGCTATGTGTGAGACACTTATATTTGTAGTAATATAGATTGAAAAAAATAGAACTGGTCCTTTCCTCTTGGAACATTACAGCTTGGAAGTCGGGTCTAAAACAAGTAAACAAGTAAACAGAACTATGTAACTGAGATTACAGCAAAGAGAATTTCAGTGTCAAACAAAGGCACCGATGTAGAAAAATGGAAGCATGTTCTTCGTCCTTAAGAGACAGATGTTTGAGGACAGGCTGTGCTACCAACTTCACTTAAAATCTGGGAGAAGTTGTTTAGGAATCAAAATGATAGCTATTCACAAAATCATTTTGCATCTTATATATCATAATACATGTAAAACATTTCATATAATATCTGACATACATTAGGTGCTCAGTAAAACTAGCTATTGTTAATAATGTTATTATGATGATTCATTACCACTTTCATTATTGACTTGGAAAGCACTGCGTACTAACTTAGTTGTAAGAAGATAGTTGTAGAACAGAGGGTTCAATATGTTCCCATTTTTGAAAACCTAGGTGGATGAAAAGGAGAAAATAAGTTTTCCAAAATACTTTTCCCTTTAGGTATGGGAATTTGAGGGGAATTCCAACTTATTCTTTATAATTTTAATTAATTTTCTATGAGTGCCAATATTTTTGAGAGAGACAGCCAGATGTTACCCTATTGTGATTAGATTGCTAACTTTATGAAACTTACATGGTTAAAATGCATGAAATGGCAGACCTTCACATAATTCTAAAATATACAAATTGGAGTTACTACTAGAACGTATTTATATTATTCTTTGTTATAATGTCAGAATATAAAAATAGGGCACGCAAACAATTACTAGGAATTTAGGCAATAGATCTTTTCATGCTGCCCTGGTACAATGGTTCCATCTAGAGAAGAAAAGCCTGTGAACGTTGTCTGCTTCCTGAGTTATTTCTGTGGCTGATGGAAAGGAGATAATTTATCTACCTAACAGAAACAAAGTTCCTACCGTGTGGCAGGCACAGTGCTAGACAGTTTATATCCATTCTCTCATTCCCTCATTTAAACCTTACAATTATTCAAATGGAGAGGTATCACAGGGACTCATCTTATCCATGAAAAAAAATCAAGGCTCATAAACATTCAGCAACTTAACTTCAACTATGTAATTTGTAAGTAGCACAAAAATGTAATAAAATAATAACTTATATGACATGAGTCTATGATAAATGTACTCTCATACTTGAAAGTCATTTTATAAAAAAAACCTCTTTTTTATGGTGGCACAAAGTAAAACTTTAAATTTCAATTTTTAAAGACTTAATTTTTAGAACTAGTTTTCAAATGTTTCAAAATTTTAACAAGTAAGTACTATTCAAGGAGATCAAATAAAGGCTAAAAAATGTCTCTAACTTATTACTAAGAATTTTTCATTAATTCATGCATTCAAATACCTACCATTATATACTCTCATTTTTATAAATAAAATATAAATTATATGATATTAAAACCTCTTTCAAGTCCAATGAATGATAATCTAAGCTTTCTTCAGCTAAAGTTATCTTAACTTGCTCATTACACTTAGTGCTTTCATCTAAGCAGAATCATTTTTTTTAAAAAAGCAAGTGTAATGTTACAAAGAGATTTTTATGGGGTGGTAAGATTGCCCTAAGTGTTTGTCAGTTCTTAAGGTAAATAGCAAGACTTGTAAGCCTTTAAAAAGAAGTTTGCCAAATAACTGCTTGTTTTTCTTAACCGTAGTATGGGGGAGTATATATTAATACATTAAATACTGACTTCACAACAATTTCCATATTTATAAGGAAATGATGAAAAGGGGGAAAAAAAAAAAGACCTAAATGTTCTAGTTCACTGTTTAAATCTAAGTTCTGATATCTGTTACTTGTATGATATTGGGTAAATTTATTGAAATACCTGCTTTATTATTTCCTTGGGTGTGAATTAAATAGAACTTAAAAATACAGATTGGTATAAGCATATCTACAGCAGTAGATACAAAGTATTCATTAAAATAATGGAGCAACACTGTGATTGTAGCAAGCATTTGGTAAGCTTCAATTGATGCATTTAGAAATACCAAAATATGAAAGGCTTATATAGGAAATGGGATATGTGTGCATCAGAGATAGTGAAAGAACACATTCCTCAACACATCACAGCCTTGAGCACATCACATCCCCCCATATGCCTCCACTTCCTGGGCCCGACACAAACACATCACAGCCTTGAGCAATGCCTCCACTTCCTGGGCCCGACACAAACACATTCCTCCATATATCTCAAAGAAAAACAACACCTGGAGAATCTCCAATAAGGTTACAACCGTTTGCAAAAGCGCAGGAACCAATAAGAAGGCTGCTAAAAGTATAATTTAAAATGTAAACCAATTGTAATGCTGTAGCCTAGAGAAATGCCTTGTTCCTCTGTAACCTGACAAGTCCTGTTTACCTCGAGCTATAAAAAGCAAGCGCACGCATTGTTCCAGGCCCTCTTGAATGTTGTAGAATGGAGGGACCAAGTTTGAACTTGCATTAAAGATCCTTGCCTCTTGGCTTTGACTCTGGACTCTGGTGGTCTTCTTCGGGGAATAAACGGTCTGGGCATAACAATAGATTATAGATATGTAATTAAATATATTTGATTTATTTAATTAGGTGTTTCTTTCAAAGACATAGTTGGAGTCTCCTAGTTTGGGCCTAACATGCTTGAATTATTCTACCATGGCCTCTTCTCAGGCTTTCATTTGATGTCATGTCTATATACATGTTAAGAAAATATTTATTTACATCTTTTAAAGGTGACTTAATGAATTGTTTGCTTCAAATCCTGTTCTGTCCTACCAGGTAGATTACAGAAAACAGTGTACACAAAGCCAAATCCTGATGTATTTCTATTTAGGGGCATTAAATATACCATGTAAACATACATTTGACATTATAGAAAAATATGTTCCCAGAGTGTAGTATGAACCAGGCTTCTATTTTGGGAAAATACTCAAAGAAATCATCATGTTCAGGTAAATCCCTATATGCACTTCTATCTCTTTTCTTTTCTACGATCTAACTGACCCACAAACCACACACTGAAACTCCCTTAGATGGATACAAAAGATGAAGCCATTCAAAAGTTACCAAAAAGTCCACAAGCAGAGCCCTACCTATATTAGAGATTTAAGTACATTAAATTGTATTTAAATTTGGCTTCCAAACAACAAATACCACTCACGTATACAGAGGTGAATGCAAATTGAGTAATTTTAAACAAGAAGAAGCGTTTTTAGAAACCCTAAAATGAAGAGTAATTATACTCATTTAGATAACCATCGAATCTATAGGATTCAGCTTTCAAGTGAATTAAGCATTGAAGAAGGATAGATTTATTTGACAGTTTGTTGAAGAGCTCCTCTAAATTGCAATATTTTTGGTTGATACGTGTGTGTACAAGACCAACTACTTTGAAAATGAAGTGCTGTGAAAAATGTCAAGAGATCAATTTGGTGTAATCATTGCTCTGGACTTAAGCACTGTGGAATGAACTACAGTAAATTATTCAAGTATCTCATTTTGAAGGGCACATTAAATAGCATTTAATTATATCTGTTCAAAACATGAAGGGATTTTTAATGCAACATCCAAAATCTAAAATTAGTTTGAAAACTCTGTTTGAAACACTTGCATGCTCATAAACACAAAAAATCTCAGAAACTTTCTAAATAAAGATGCCATTAACTCTCGGAAGGAATGTTTCCCATTTAGTCACTTATCTATTGTTAATCTTATCTCTAAATTCTTATTGACTCTGTTGGCTGTAATTGTTGACACTGCAAACAATTTCTATTTACTCTTACTTAGCGTGAAGCCTATAGCCCTGCAGGGAGGCCCTTTGAATTCACACACTTAATTACTTCCTCTTCTCCAGGGAAGTGTTATTCTGGCAAAAGGAGAGGTGAGAGAGTTTATTAAATGGTGCCATAAATTAGACAGTCATATTATAGAAGGGATGTGTATGAAGGCAGAGGGCAGATAAAATATTAATAAGAAAAAATATCTAACATTTGGAAATGAGGAAAAGGGAAGAGAGTAAGCCCTTTCAATGCCTTATTTTAATAGAGCATCCAAAAGTTATGTAAATATCTAGACACATATTTATTTGTCTTATGTGCTCTCCACTATTGATTAAAGATCAATACTCTGTTGAGTTACATGATAACTAGAGTTTTTTGTCAAGACAAACGTAAATGGTTCTGCCCAGTAGAAACTATAACATCAAAGGTCATGGTTTTATTGTCATGCAGAACATCAGTTTTGTATCCANCCCGACACAAACACATCACAGCCTTGAGCAATGCCTCCACTTCCTGGGCCCGACACAAACACATCACAGCCTTGAGCAATGCCTCCACTTCCTGGGCCCGACACAAACACATCACAGCCTTGAGCAATGCCTCCACTTCCTGGGCCCGACACAAACACATTCCTCCATATATCTCAAAGAAAAACAACACCTGGAGAATCTCCAATAAGGTTACAACCGTTTGCAAAAGCGCAGGAACCAATAAGAAGGCTGCTAAAAGTATAATTTAAAATGTAAACCAATTGTAATGCTGTAGCCTAGAGAAATGCCTTGTTCCTCTGTAACCTGACAAGTCCTGTTTACCTCGAGCTATAAAAAGCAAGCGCACGCATTGTTCCAGGCCCTCTTGAATGTTGTAGAATGGAGGGACCAAGTTTGAACTTGCATTAAAGATCCTTGCCTCTTGGCTTTGACTCTGGACTCTGGTGGTCTTCTTCGGGGAATAAACGGTCTGGGCATAACAATAGATTATAGATATGTAATTAAATATATTTGATTTATTTAATTAGGTGTTTCTTTCAAAGACATAGTTGGAGTCTCCTAGTTTGGGCCTAACATGCTTGAATTATTCTACCATGGCCTCTTCTCAGGCTTTCATTTGATGTCATGTCTATATACATGTTAAGAAAATATTTATTTACATCTTTTAAAGGTGACTTAATGAATTGTTTGCTTCAAATCCTGTTCTGTCCTACCAGGTAGATTACAGAAAACAGTGTACACAAAGCCAAATCCTGATGTATTTCTATTTAGGGGCATTAAATATACCATGTAAACATACATTTGACATTATAGAAAATATGTTCCCAGAGTGTAGTATGAACCAGGCTTCTATTTTGGGAAAATACTCAAAGAAATCATCATGTTCAGGTAAATCCCTATATGCACTTCTATCTCTTTTCTTTTCTACGATCTAACTGACCCACAAACCACACACTGAAACTCCCTTAGATGGATACAAAAGATGAAGCCATTCAAAAGTTACCAAAAGTCCACAAGCAGAGCCCTACCTATATTAGAGATTTAAGTACATTAAATTGTATTTAAATTTGGCTTCCAAACAACAAATACCACTCACGTATACAGAGGTGAATGCAAATTGAGTAATTTTAAACAAGAAGAAGCGTTTTAGAAACCCTAAAATGAAGAGTAATTATACTCATTTAGATAACCATCGAATCTATAGGATTCAGCTTTCAAGTGAATTAAGCATTGAAGAAGGATAGATTTATTTGACAGTTTGTTGAAGAGCTCCTCTAAATTGCAATATTTTGGTTGATACGTGTGTGTACAAGACCAACTACTTTGAAAATGAAGTGCTGTGAAAATGTCAAGAGATCAATTTGGTGTAATCATTGCTCTGGACTTAAGCACTGTGGAATGAACTACAGTAAATTATTCAAGTATCTCATTTTGAAGGGCACATTAAATAGCATTTAATTATATCTGTTCAAAACATGAAGGGATTTTAATGCAACATCCAAAATCTAAAATTAGTTTGAAAACTCTGTTTGAAACACTTGCATGCTCATAAACACAAAAAATCTCAGAAACTTTCTAAATAAAGATGCCATTAACTCTCGGAAGGAATGTTTCCCATTTAGTCACTTATCTATTGTTAATCTTATCTCTAAATTCTTATTGACTCTGTTGGCTGTAATTGTTGACACTGCAAACAATTTCTATTTACTCTTACTTAGCGTGAAGCCTATAGCCCTGCAGGGAGGCCCTTTGAATTCACACACTTAATTACTTCCTCTTCTCCAGGGAAGTGTTATTCTGGCAAAAGGAGAGGTGAGAGAGTTTATTAAATGGTGCCATAAATTAGACAGTCATATTATAGAAGGGATGTGTATGAAGGCAGAGGGCAGATAAAATATTAATAAGAAAAAATATCTAACATTTGGAAATGAGGAAAAGGGAAGAGAGTAAGCCCTTTCAATGCCTTATTTTAATAGAGCATCCAAAAGTTATGTAAATATCTAGACACATATTTATTTGTCTTATGTGCTCTCCACTATTGATTAAAGATCAATACTCTGTTGAGTTACATGATAACTAGAGTTTTTTGTCAAGACAAACGTAAATGGTTCTGCCCAGTAGAAACTATAACATCAAAGGTCATGGTTTTATTGTCATGCAGAACATCAGTTTTGTATCCAGCAAAATAGATTTACTCTAGTCTAATGTTCATTATTCAAACGCTGATAAATAGTGCCTCCCCACCCCTGCCCCCGAGATGGAGATTCACTCTTGTTGCTCAGGCTGGAGTGAAGTGAAGTGATCACAGCTTACTACAACCTCCACCTTCTGGGTTCCAGGTATTCTCCTGCCTCAGCCTCCCGAGTAGCTGGGATTACATGCATGCACCAACACGTCCAGCTAATTTTCATATTTTGAGTAGAAAGAAGGTTTCACCATGTTGGCCAGACTGGACTCGAACTTCTGACTTCAGTTGATCCACCCGCCTCGGTCTCCCAAAGTGCTGGGATTACAGGTGTGAGCCACTGCGCCTGGCCTCAATCAAATGCCTTTTGAATTACCTTTATTACTCTGCTGGTTCCCTAACTGATGGGTTCAATTACATCTTATATATGTTAATTCTGTATTCTATTATAACCATGTTAAACTATCCTGTAGTTCAACAGGGTAACACATTTTCGGTATTTTTTATATGGAACTTCATGGTGTACCTTTACTAATTGTAACACATTTTGAATATCACAACTTAGATGATATCATATACAAATGTGACTATTAAAATTTTCAACAACATATTATCTTTGTGAATTATTGCTAGATTTGCCCTCCTTCCATTAGTATTCTATGTTCAAAAGTCATACATGCAACTCATAATACATGTCTTACAGTATTATTTTATTCATTTTGGGGAAGAAAATTGCCAACTCAAAAGCAATGTTCACAATTTACAATTATTTCCTTGCTATTCTTTAACTCTGTGTCTCATTACTTCACCTAGAAAATATTCTGAGTATAGGAATAGTTTATTATCTTTCATAATTCATTGTATATAACATTTAAGCAGATGTACATTCAGTAATAAATTCATTTTTATTATAAAATGCAAGCTTAACATACAAGCCACATTATCTTGTGGCTGTTTTCTTTTCAAAGTTATGTCAAAAAGTTTAATTTTCTTAGGATCATTAAGTCAAATGAATCTTAAGAGATAAAGAATTTCATACACATTGTTTAAAAATTGGAACTATTCTATTTTCTAAATTAAAATAATAGCTTGGATTATTATATATTAAAATATTAAAGACAAAGATTCATTTCAGTATTTTACTTTAGTTTCAAAAACAGTTTTGTATCCAAACTCTCTGAAGTATTACTACATTGAAGGCATGGCATCAATATGTGCTAACTGTGATGTGAATGAAGAGACCAAACTTTAGAAAAAAGTCTCAGAAAATTTTTCATTAATATGTAATCACTGTCATCTTAGAATTAATGACCTAAGAAAATGCCACAAAAAAGTACATATGTATGATTATGGAATAGATATTACTATAGTATGTCCTCACTCATAAAAGAAAGAAGAAAGAAATATGAAATTTAACTGTAAGTTATTAGGTATCAAGATACCTTTGGATGCACTTTTGTTATCTTTATAAAACTAATACCATATTTATATGACCAGATGACTTTCAAATTAATAACAAGAATAATATATGCTATTAAATATATTTAGTCCTTTAAAGGAAAGGTGCGCTTGGGTTTTTCAAGGTAGTTTAACCCTGAAACAGAAGAAATAACCTGTGCAAAATACTCTGCTTGCCACACACTTCAGACAGCCCCAAATGCTGGTTCCAGAGGACTGACCTTGACTTACAGAATCAAAATCTGGGCATTGTCTGAAAACTACATTTTAAACAAGCTTTTCAGATGATTCTTTTGACAGTTTGGAATCTAATGTTAGAAAGCTAATGCTTAGCATCGTTGGTCTTGAGAAATGATGTAAACACTTCTTTGAAATGAAGATTGAGTTCAAATTGTGTTAGACTCTGTGATTCCATTAGATTAAAGCACTCAAGTCGCTTTTATGAAATCACTGAGCAGTTTACACACTAAAAGCTACTCGTGGTCATACAGGTATTCACACAATGACTATCCATTGATTGTTTACTACATCAACAATTTCCTTTGTTTTTTTTTTTTGTTTTGTTTTGGTAGGGCTTTGTGATATATTTGACTTCTAAGCATGAGTATTGCACTTTCGTTTCTATTGATTTAGAAAAAGAACCATAATTGTTTCGTCCAGTATTCAATTTTCAGAATGATTATTTCTTTTTTATATTTGTTTATATAGTTTAAATAATACATTGTATTTGTTCAGTATCATATATTAAATGTAAAGATTGTATTCTGAAAATTAGCTAGAATTTGAAAATGCCAAGTGAATTGGATCTGAAATAAAAGCATTTGATGTTCTGTTTTAAGGCAAAATGTGTATTCTACTTGAATTTTACTTCTACATGCAGAACTAAATCTCAACTTGTAAACATACAAGAATAGATGAGAGTTTACTGAAGCAATGTACTCACTCTTCTCAATATTAAAATCATACTTTTGATTAGTATAATGCTAATATATAATATATAATATTAAACTATTATTCATGTCATCTTCGTTTAAATTACATTTGACTTTCTGAAACATGACTTAAAGAATACAATTTGATTTATGTGTTTTACAGGCCATAAAGTGTTTATATCTTTTAATGTGTGATTATTTTATGTGTAGTAAAGCATGGGTTGTCAGTTGGATATGTTGAAATGTATAATCTTTAAGCCTTTTATGGAGATTTCTGTGAATAGCACATCATTTTCTATATATTTTCAACTGACAGTCAATGGGAAGTTAAAATTATAGCTACAGTTGGAGCCCCATGTTCTACTAAAAAGTCTGAAAACAAATTTTGCAGCAAGGTCGCCTACTTCAGCTCATCTCTTGCTATAAAAGACTGTTAACAAAATTGTTTTCACTAAAACTTTGATGATTTTGGCAGTTGAGTCTCTGAGGTAAACTTAAGACCTATTAATGGAATAGAATGAGAACAATAAAAGGAGAATTAAACAGTTCTGAAATGAATTAGAAATGTGGAAAAGTTATTAAATACTGTCTAACACAGCAGTATTTTACCCTTGAGGCTAATTTCTATTTTAAGTTGAAATCTATCATTTCATTTTTTACTGAAAAGAGTTGCTATACAAAATATTAAAATTATAAAAAATATATAAATCATCCAAAAGAGTATATAAGTATATTGTACAATATTATTATTATTTAAAGTATAACAGATACATAGATTAAAAGAAATGCGGGAAGTAAATAATATAAATGTTTCACATACTTATAACAACTCTGTTTTAAAATAATATAAATGTTTTAAATTTTGTAACAACTCTGTGTTTTTAAAAAAAGTATTGGTGTGAATCATTTTTTATGTTATTTTATCATTTTATTGCTACTTGAAAGGACAGGATTATTTCTAGCAACTTGAAGTAATAAGTTTCAACCTTTAAAAAAAATTGTATACAGTCTCTCTCTTTCCACTGAACTAGTATGATAAGCAGTATAGCAAGGTTATAAAATAATAGCATTTATAAATAACAGAACAAAAGCAAACTAGGGACAATATAATTAATTGATTATAATTAATATTTCACACTATTAAGACATTATGCATTTTTGCAAAGTGATATTGGTAGTTTGAGATGTTACAGCAGTTCAAAAAAATAATAATGTATCACTAAAGAACATACATTTATCCCACCACCTGCTTCCTTTTTCCACTGCCTTCCATATTATAGGTGAAAAATGATTTCGAAGTTACATAACTTTGTGGTTAAGGGAATGAACTCTGGTGCCAACACATCAAAGTTCAAAATCTAGGTCTATCTTTAACAATCTCTCTGGCTGCGGCCAAGTGACTTAATCTCTAAATCCTTCATCTTAACTTGTGCAATATAAACAGCATGTACTTTGGAAGGCTGGTGTGACCGTTAAGCTATAATGACATCCAGTTTATTTTAAATGCTGTCAAGAGTACTAGCTGTTATCAAGCAAATCAGATTTGCATACAGCATTTGGCATGATGTCTAAAAAGGGACAGTAAATCTGTAATGTGATTTCATATACCTAAGAATAACTCGTTATGTTTTATATTAGTGTAAAATATGTCGTTTGAAAAATGCATTACCATTTGTTGTTTACATCTTAAATTGTCAAACAAAGATAACAAACTGTAGTTAAGAGCAAGAGATCTGGCTTTAGAAAACAGAGTTCTATAGGGTCTTGATCTGTTTGCTCAGGCTGGAGTACAGTAGTGTAATCATAGCTCACTACAGCCTAGAGCTGCTGGGCTCAAGTGATCCTCCCGTTTCAGCCTCCTGAGCAAGCTAGGACTACAGGCATGCACCGTGACACTCAACTAATTTTTATTTGCAAAAATGTAAAACAATGCAGCTCTTCTTACTATTATTTTAAATAGAGCTATTTTCATAACAACAGGTGACAAGCTAATATGCAATGAGCTGTTATCGTTATTTTAGAAAATTAAAAGGAATGTGATTATAATTTCTTAGTTTTAATTTCTTATATGGTGAATGTTGATAGATGTAATCTGCAGAAACAAAATCTCTTTATGGTCCTCAATAAATTTGAGAGTGTGTGAGACCAAAAAGTTTGGGAACTTCTGTATCATGCCATTTTATTTCCATGACCACAGAGGTAGCAAGGAATTTCAATTAATTTTTCACAATCACGTTTCTTCTTAAAGCAAAACAGTAAAACAACAATAAAACTGAATAACTCACATACTTTGGTTGAGGCATCTCTAATTATCACACCACTCAATCTTTGTTACTTGATATGGGCCCAGAATTGGACCTTGAATAAAGCCAGCTGACAATAATCTTTCTTGGGAATCTAGAATTAGGTTCTGTTTGGTAAAGTACATTAGATGACTGCAGTACTTAAAATGAAAATGCACCCAGTACCTGATTTAGCTTTGGTGACATGGTGAGCCAAAGCCACATGCAAGCTAAAAGCTATGCAGTAGAGGAGATTGCATGAGTAAGCAAAGAAAGCTAACTGGCAAACAGAATCAAAATCATGGAGAGGACAGAAACAGAGACAAGAGGCAATCATTTCAGTTGCCAAATATGAAGAAGCAACCCTAATTTCTGACATTCAGTCCGAGTCTCCACAAGCCAGTTAAATTTTTATTTCCTGACTTAGGATGTTCCTGAGATTTGCTGTGTTTCCTCGCAATCAATCTTTCTCTTTTGAGTATGTGTGTTACTCCGGTAATGTGTCTGTTATTGTAATAAACTTTCATATAAATATATCACATATATAGCAGGGTGGCCACACGGGTTTAAATATACACTTCAGTGATGTTTATAAAGTGAAAACACCCGTGTAATCACATCCAGCTCAAAAATTACATCACCAGTATCCAGATGTCTACACAAGTCCCCTTTGGTCACTACCTCTGCTGTTGATTAACTTGAAATAATTATGTCATATGATATACTATTCTTTTTGTGTGGATTTGTTCATTTATCATTATGTGAGTGGGATGTAACCATTCCATAAAAAAATAGCAGTGGTTCAATCTTTTCATTGCTATACATTATTGCATATGACAAATTACCAATATTTATTTATGCATACTGTTATTGATGCACATTGGGTTGATTTAGCTGGGAACCATAATAAATAATGTCACTATAAATACACGTATACTTGGCTTCGGGTGCCTACACGTATATGCATTATTTATGTGATACATATACAAAGCTAAGAGAAGAATGGCTAATTTTTTTTTTTTTTTTTTTTTTTTTTTTTTGCTATCCTTGACCATTTACGTTTTCACATACAACTTGTAATTAACTTATACCAAAAACATAACAGTGCACACTCATTACCAGTTTATTCCCAAACAACTTTCCAATGTAGCTATCTCTCCTTATCTCATTGGTTTCTATGAGTTACATTCTGAGATAACTGCATTGTCTAATATATATGTAATATTATTTATAAATATATATATGTGTGTGTGTGTGTGCACGCGCGTGCATGTGATATATCTCCTGTGCTTTATCCCTCTCCTCATGATCTGTTTTGATGAATAGATTATTAAAATAGATTTATTAACATTTTCTTTAATAGTGATTTATGGTCAAGAAACAAAATCATGATGTTATTCTCATGTGTTTTTTTCCCCAAAAGTTGTATTGCTTTAACATTCACTTTTAGCTCTTGCTTTTTTTTTTTTTTTTCCTCTAGTGACAGTGTCTAACTCTGTCTTCAGTAGAGTGCAGTGGCATGATCCTATTTCACTGTAGCCTTAACAACCCCCTGGGGTCAAGTGATCTTCTTGCCTTAGCCTCCCAATGTAGCTATGACTACAGGTGCACACCACCATGTTTTTAAAAAAAAAAAAAAATTTTTTTTTTGTAAAGACTGGGTCTCACCTTGTTCCCTAGACTAGTCTTGAACTCCTGGACACAAGCAATCCTCCTGCCTCAGCCACCCTAAGTGTTGAGATTTACAGATGTGAACCACCACACCCAGGGTCTTACTTTTGCATATGGTGTGAGACAAAGGTCATGGTTCAATTTTTTGTGAATTGAACATTCAGTTGATTCAGGAATATATCTTACAAAGGCCATGCATTCACAATTGCATGGTGTGGTCACCACCTATGTCACAAATTATATGGCAGTATTTACGTAGGTAGGTTCTAATCTCTCTATTCTATTCCATTATTCCATTTGTCTCTTCTGAGAATTCTATCACACTGCTTTACCAAGATGCATTACAATTAGTTTTGATGTAAAATAGTGCTAGCCTTCTAACCTTTTCTTCTTCAAGATTATTTTTGCTATCTTTGGCCATTTGCATTTTCACATATATCTTACAATTAGCTTGCACACAAAAACATACATGTGCACACACATTGACAGTTTATTTTATTTTTATTTTTTAAATGTATGCTACAGACCTATTTTAAAAGAATTTACGTTTTCATAACCCTTAAATCCTTAACATGGTATATATTTCCTTTTATTTATGTCTTCTTTGCTTTTTTCCATTAATGGTTTTAGGAATTTTGCATGTGTATAAGTCTTAGATATCTTTCATTAGATTTATTTCTAAGTACTTAATGTTTTCTGATACACATATGCATATATATGGCATGTTAAATTTATAAATGTATATACATGTATATATTATAAATGTATATAAATTATATACATTTATAAATTTATATACATATGTGGTATTTTAAATTTTAAATTTCTAATATGGGGCTGGTCTATAGAAATAAAATTAGTGTTTGCATTGTGGCTTTCTAACAGAAAACCTGCTAAAATTATTTACTAATTTCAATTATTAATCTGTAGAATCTGTGGAATTGTTTATATACATAGTCATCCTCCTTTAAATACCATGATTAAAAATTTCTTCTTTGTTAGACATTACACACATAGTTCATTTCTTTGCATTAGCAGAGGTCTCCTGTACAATTTTAAATAGAAGTCCTGGTAACAGACATTTTTGACTTGTTCTTGATTTCTAGAAGAATGTTTTAATTATTTTTGCCAATAGATATGTTTGCTTTCAATACATTCTTACCTGGTAAATGAAATGCTGTTTTACAGCTTCCCTTGGTATCTGCGAGGGATCCATTCCAGGACCCACCAGGGGTACCATAATCTGTGCATGCTCAACTCTCTGATATAAAATAACATAGTGTTTGCACATAATATACGCACATCCTCCCATATACTTCAAATCATCATTAGATTACTTACAACCTAATACATGTAAATACTATGTAAATGGTTGTTATATTGTATTTGTTAGGGAATAATAACAGCAAAAAAAGTCTGTATATTTTCTGTACAAAGCCAACCACACAGTTTTTATTTTAATATTTTGTATCTATAGGTAGTTATTGGGGACCGTGCCGGGGTGGTGGAGAATGAACAGACACAAGAGACAAAGACAAACAGAGAACATGGCGGCCGCACCTAGAGCCTCCGCCTCACTTTATTTATACTCCATAAATTCCACGTCAGCAAAATAACACAATGCAAAACAAACTTTCTGCACCCAGATGTAACCTCCTGCTTAGTTCCTTGTCTCTAAGTTCTTTCTTATTTTGTCTGCCTTCTTGGCGCCTACTAGAGTTCATTAAAAGTTCAACTAGAGATACTGTCCTTGACTACTGGAGTTCATTGAAAGTGCAACTAGCTAGAGATACTGTCCTTGAGCCTTATCTATTCTTAGCATATTATTTTCAATGGCCCCTGCAGGTAGTTGAATCCAAGAATATACTACTCATGGATATGGAGGACCATTTGTATATCTAGTTTGCTAAGAATTTTATAATAAATTGACATTAAATGTTAGCTAATATTTTTGTCTGTACCTCTTGAGAGAAACATGTAATTTTTCTCCTATGTCCTATACAATTTTTGAAATCTATGGAGTTTCAAACTTAAATGACCACGTGTTTCTGAAATAAGTTCAGCCTAGTTATTTTTTATAGATCTTGTATTTCTGTGTCAACATTTTATGATTTTGAATTTATGTTTAGGGGATACTCTGGGTTTTGTTTTCTTTCTTCTTTTTTTTTTTTTTTTTTGAGACGGAGTCTCGCTCTGTCGCCCAGGCTGGAGTGCAGTGGTGCGATCTCCACCCACTGCAAGCTCCAGCTCCGGGTTCACGCCATTCTCCTGCCTCAGCCTCCCAAGTAGCTGGGACTACAGGCGCTGGCCACCGCGCCCGGCTAGTTTTTGTATTTTTAGTAGAGACGGGTTTTCACTGTGTTAGCCAGGATGGTCTCGATCTCCTGACCTCGTGATACGCCCGTCTCGGCCTCCCAAAGTGCTGGGATTACAGACGTGAGCCACTGCGCCCGGCCTTGTTTTTCTTTTGTTGTAATATCACTAGTTGATCTCAATAAACCACTATTGTCCTATTCTGCAGAAGAATTTATCTTAAAATGCTGTTACTTTAAATTAAAATACTGTAAAGAATTTACATCTGATGCCACCAGGCCTAGGGTTTTCCTTAGGGGAAGGTTTTTATAGTACTTGACTTTTAAAATCAAAGGATCTCTGATTAGAAAATGAGATCTAGCAATTTATATTAATTTTTAAAAGGCCTAAACACATCATATGGTCACAACCAAAAAAAGTAGTGATTTCAAAATGTACTCATAAAATGCATTATCTAATAACAATAAATGAGAAATATCAGATTATGTCCAAAATATTGTTTACTCCAGAAGAGAATTACATGTGATATCATATAAATATGTAGACATGAGGAAAATCTTACAAAGTAAAATGAGGCTATTAACAGGAAAAGGCCAAATGGTTACCATCTAAGAATCTTCTGAAGATGAATTACTGTATTTGTTTCCAATCTCTAGCATAATCAAATTACCACTAACTTCGTAGCTTACCACAAAACAAATTAATCTGGTTATAGTACTGGAGCTCAGAAGTCCAAAATGAGTCTAACAGGCTAAATTGTCTTGGCAGATCCATGCTCCTGAAGGTTCTGATGGTCATCTGTTTTCTATGCTGTTACCAGTTTCTGGATGCTGCCTGTATTTCTCAGCTTGCAACCCCTTCTGCCATATCAGAGCACATTACTCCACGTTCTTCTTGGACTGTCACATCTCCTCTCTCTATTTTACCAACACTTGTGATTACTTCCGGCCCACTCAGATAAACCAGGAGAATCTCCCATCTCAAGACCCTTAATCACGTCTGTAAAATACTTTTTTTCCATGTGGTGCATTTAGAAGTTCTGAGGATTAGGATGTGGAAATCTTTGGGGGACTGTCATTCTGCCTGCTACAATGGTCTTGTTGAATATATAAATGTCCAATGAATAAGCTCCATTCAAAGATACTTGTCTTGCTGAGAAACAACACAATTTTGACACTGCACAGAAAATGCAGACATTTCACATTAATCAAACTCAGAACAGCATTAGCCCAGAACACCAATTTTTTTTTTTTTTTTTTTTTTTTTTTTTTTTTTTTTTTTTTTTTTTTTTTGAGATGAAGCCTTGCTCTGTCACCCAGGCAGGAATGCAGTGGCACAATCTTGGCTCACTGCAACCTCTGCCTCCTGGGTTCAAGCGATTCTCCTCCCTCAGCCTCTCAAGTAGTTGGGATTACAGGCGCCCACCACTATGCCAGGCTAATTTTTGTATTTTTATTAGAGACAGGGTTTCACCATGTTGGCCAGGCTGAACACCAATGCATTTTAAATGTCATATATGTTGCAATGCTTTTTCCAGAATAACCACAATGGTCACCTCTTATAGATAGATCTGCGTAGAAAACCAATTTAAAAACAGTTTCTGAGTGACTGTGGAACCAGAAAAAGATTTAGTTACATAATAGAAAACTTTAATATTAATGGGTGAGCTACCTATTTCCACAATAGTGGATAACATCCCTAGTAACATTATAATACCAAATTTCATTATGTAATTCTTTCTTCCTTGTGAATTTCTAGCCTTGGCACTGGAAGCTTCTGGAGTGGTCAGCTCTCTGTATCATTCCATTTTACCAATCCCTGTTCTAAATGACATAGTGTTCAATATGCCTTTATCTGTGGATCTCAGAACCTTTCTACCTCATTGAAGTGACAGTGCATCTCCAAAATAAAATGTGTGATTTTATAGTTTCACTTTCTAACATTGTTATAATTTTATTTATTTCAGAATTATTGTCTGGAGTGGCAGAGGAATGGGGATAGGGCTAACGTGTGAGTAGAAATCTTTCCCAAATCAAAGGTTCATGTTCATGACTAAGAGAATAATCCTGAATCCTTACAAAAAATATTTTGTGGAAACTAGAACCCTTCAACTTGGATTAGTGTTGCTTAGAGATTATGTTATGCACAAAATGAAAGATTATCACATAAAAGATAATTTATGACTTTTTTTACTCAGTTTAAGTAAGAACTCACAAAACACTTATAACAGTCCCAAATTGATAAAGATTCCCTCATGATCTCCCTCAGGAGATAATGAATTCCCTGTTATAAGTGCCTCAAACAACATGAACTGGGTTATATTTAGGAGAAGATTCTAGCCTCAGATCCATGTAACCTTTGAATTTCTCCCCAGGCTGAGATACTCTGTTTTCAGAATAGAAATATCTGCTTTGGAAATGATACAAACCTCCAGCCTGGGCAGATCCCATCTCCCTATTACATATGTTTGCTTTCTAACTGACTCCCACATTTACCAAGAGAATGGAATGTCATTACATATTTCATGTTTAAAAGCGTTTCCTAGGAGCAAAGTAGGAGAGAAGGACACTTCATAACAGGAAACAAAGATCAAATGAAGAGTTGACACAGATGAGATGTCTTTAAGGGCACTGTCTTGCTGGCTTCTTAGTTGGCTGTGTTTCTAGCTCATTTTTCTGTTCTCTTAGTCCTAGCACTTTGTGGGAAATGAGGATGAGTAGTAAATGTGCAATGGGTAGGTGTAAGGGATGATAAAATGCAAAATAAAACTAGATTTAATTTGAAAATTTAATGCAATTGGAAACATTAGAAATAATTAGGGTTTAACTGTATTGAAAATAACAGTTAGAAGACACTGTCTGACATAGCTAAAGTATCCACAGAGGTAAAATTCTACTAAAGGACAAGTATATCCTTAAGGTATATCCTCTAGCTAATGTTAGTTTACCTTTGGGAGGAAAAATAATGCTGTGATATATGATACTCATTACTTTTGTTATGTTAAAATAATAAATAAGGAAATTCAATTTTACTTTTCATATTGAGAAAGGGTTGGAAACAAGAATTTGTGTAAGGCATCAACTTTGTAATGTTATTACCCTTATAATCATAAATTATATTGTCTAAAATTCTTAACACTGGAATGAGTTATTTAGCTAAGAGACAGTCGCCAATGATCTGTAACCCTCATGTGCATTTCCTCCTGGTATTTATGTACCTGTAGAGGCCTCTCTGACATGGAGTAGGGTCAACCTGTGACCAATAAGAATATTGTAGAAATCATGGAGTGTGACTTCCAAAAAGTCTTCACTTTGTGTTCTCTTGGATTGTTCACTCTGGGGAAAGCCAGCTATCAGATCACACGGACTTCAAGCAGAGGCCCAGACAGAAAGGTGTCACCTCCCAGAACATATGGGTGAGCTCATTTTCTGGCCCAGTCAAGATTTCAGAAGATAACATCCCTGCCAACACTCTTGAAAGTGACCTCATAAGAGACCCTGAACCAAAACCACCCAGTTACGTGGCTTCTAATTTCTTGACCCACAAAAGTGATGCAACATATTAAACATTGGTTGTTATTTAAGCTGTCAAGTTTTGGAGTAATTTGCTATGCAGTGCCATGGCCTAAACGCTTTTGTCTCCCCAAAAGTCATATGTTAGAACCTAATTCCCAATGTGATAGTAGTGAGAGATGGAAAATTTGGGAGGTGATTAGGTCATGAGGATAAAACCCTCATGAATGGCATTGATGCTTTTATGCAAGAGGCCTCCCAAACACCTCCCTTGGCCCCTCTGCCTGAGGACACAGGAGAACGTACCAGGAGGTGAGTTATGGATACCCCAGCTTCCAAAACTGTAAA
Organism: Rhinopithecus bieti; assembly: GCF_001698545.2. Lineage (NCBI taxonomy): Eukaryota > Metazoa > Chordata > Mammalia > Primates > Cercopithecidae > Rhinopithecus > Rhinopithecus bieti. The sequence goes on along the minus strand of NW_016810869.1, from coordinate 1,313,602 downwards.
TTACTCTTGTTTGTAAGCTGGCTAATTCATGGCATTTTGCTATAGCAGCCTGATTGTACTAAGCTATGCAGCAACAAGAAACTGATACAATATGAAATACATTTGTGTATGTTAATATTGACACAAATTGTGTTAATAAGTACACTAGAATTAGTACCATAGTGAGAAAAGTTTTCCCCAAATAGTGTTTGCATATATCCACATTATTTCCAGACACAAGAAATTGCTGAATCACACAGAGGGACTTTAAAAAGAAAGGACCAAATTGTATGTTCAGGACCACACAGACTGATACAGCTGGATAATGACTTTAAAAAGCATTCCTAGTTTGTAAGCAGAGGTTATTTACACACATATACATACATTATTTTTTTCTCTCTTTCTCTCTCTCTGTCCCACAAGATTATTTAAGCCTCACATTATAACAGATTCAGGGTGAATATGAGGGAGGGCACAATTGTAGAGGAACTTCCGTTTTGCTTATTTGTACTGAGTGGTAGAGACTATTTAAGGAAGATTTATGGAAGTTAATGTGACTTTTCAGCACTTGTTTGTTATTTTTGCTCACCTGAATTCTCTTTTAGGAAGTTATTGTTGCTAAAATTTGGTGAACATTGATTTCCAGTGAAAACATATATTTAGCCTCCTGTCATTTTTCAACTCATTATCTCATCTTGAAAAACTCCTATATTACAGGTCAGAGGTGGGAAAATAAACAAGCACGTTCTATGATTTTACAAAAGTAATTGGCATTGTCAAACCTATCATTATTGCCTTGCATATCCACTATCTTTTTGCTTTTCTTGCATTTTAAATCTTGTTTATCTTAAATAGACTGATTGTACTGACTGAAAAGCAAGAGATTTTATATTTATATCTTTTTTAAGGAGAGATGCTAGGGCTCCATAATTTCTAATCACCCTCAAACACATTAAAGAATCAAGAATCACTAGAAAAAATGCACTGATATTTTAAAATTGGATCTATTTCAGTTTTTAAACTTCCTCTTTTAGGTGAAAGACTACAATATTTCAATGTAAACATATAAAAGTTTTAATAACCATTTGAATATTTGAATGCCATTGTTTAATAGAAGTTATACATTCATATGAATATAGGTTTTTCTACAAAACTCAGGACACTTTAACCAGTTAAATAGATACATTTCACATGCCTACTGAGTATTCTAATACATATTTAATATGAGAAATAGACATAGTAAACAAATGGCATATTAAGAAAATGACAAGATAGTAAGTCACTAGGATTAAGTAAATGTCTGACTACCTAAAAAAAATTCTAAATTCATAAATTGCATTATTTAAATTATAAAAATAAACATATACTGAACTTCCTGTAATAGCAACTTATTCTTTATATTTTTGTGAAGACGTTTTCCATTATTATAGAAAATTAAGAAACCATATGTGCATTGTGAACTGAAAAAAATTGCATTTGTTTTGGTTGTCATACCGCATTTTACAAATGAATTCCCATTTATCTTCATAGCTGTTTGTACAAGCATTTGGGGCTAGAAAGTAACATTTGACCTCTGAACATTTCTATCTTTTCTCAGACTTGTTCAATATTAGTGAACATCAAAGAGCAATTTATCACTATGTCACACTTGCCTGAAGAATTTCTTAGGGTCTCAAGAAGAATGATGAAGTTAGTCTTTAAGTCTCGAAAATTTCTGAAGGTGAATTTTTCTCTCTGATGTACACAGATAATTCTGTCTTTGCTAAAGATTTGCTCCTGTATCTTTGTTCTTATTGCAAATGTTTAGGTTTTAGGTTACCCATTTCCTATTTCCTTTCTAATAGAATCTTGGATCAAAATGCTCACTTAAACACCACTCTATATAGTAGACATTTTGGCCTAAATTATGTTCAGTGCTGGGATAGAGGCATGTTGGTTGAATTTATGGGAAAAATCCAGCTGAAGTTATTATTATAGTGTCAGCCAAAGAACAGAACTGAGATTCTGCCTGAGAAGAAACTTGAGCTGAAATAGGTAGATTTTTGATGGAATGTCTTACAAACTGGTAAGGATTCCAATAAGTCTATGTTGCCAGGGAGTATAAGAAGCCACGAATGGCTGAGCTTGATCTTGTTTAAGGTCATAATTTTATAAAGGAGTAGTTTTTCTGATGAAAGCTTTGGGCATACTTGAATTTGTCTTAGCTGTAAGACTGTGAGTCTTAAAAGAGCAAAGGGCCTGAGAGTTAAAAATGATCAAGTTCTAAACCTCCCAGCAGTTCCAAACGACCCAGCAATTTCACTCCTGGGCATTGATCCCAGAGAAATGAAAACTTATGTTCACACAGAGACCTCTACACAAATGTTGATAGCAGAGTTATTTGTTATAACCTGGATCTGAAAATAACTGAAATGTCCTTGCACAGGTGAATCATTAAATAAGCCATACAGCCATACCACAACAATAGGGCTCAGCAATGAGAAAAAGAACTATTTATAAACACAACACTTGGATGAATCTTCAGAGAATTATGCTAAATGAAATAAGCCAAACCCCAAAGGCTACATATTAGATGACTTTACTTATATAACATTATTGAAGTGATAAAGATACAGAGTTGGAAAACAGGTAAGTAATTTCTAGGGGTTAGGGGATCGGTGAAAAGCAATTGAGACTGAGGTAGACATGGTAAAAGGGGCTGTTCTGTATTTTGATTGTGATGGTAGCTACACAAATCTAAACGTGCAAGACTGAAAAATGGTCACCAGAAAATATCCAGGCTTCAATCCCTGCAACCTGTGTCACATTATTCGGAAAAAAAAAAAAAAAAAAAAAGTCCTTGTAGATAAGGTTAAATTAAAAATTTTAAAATAAAGAGCTTGGCCAGGCAACAGTGGCTCACACCTGTTATCCCAGCAGTTTTGGAGGCCGAGGTGGGTGGATCACCTGAGTTCAGGAGTTTGAGACCAGCCTGGTTAACATGGTGAAACCCCCTCTCTACTAAAAGTACAAAAAAATTAGCAAGGCATGGTGGTGGGAGCCTGTAATCCCAGCTACTCTGCAGGAGAATCGCTTGAACCCCAGAAGCAGAGGTTGCAGTGAGTTGAGAACACACCATTGCACTCCAGCCTAGGCGACAAGAGTAAAACTCCATCTTAAAAAAATAAAAATAAATAAATAAAATAAAGAGCTTATCTTAGATTACTTGGGCGAGACCTAAATACCATCATAAACATCCTTCTAGAGAGAGGCAAGGGGTTAGGTACAAACATAAAAGATGAGTCTATGTGATCACAGAGGTAGAGACTGGCATGCAATGACACCAGCCACGGGGAGCTGGAAGGTCAAAGAACAGATTCTTCCCTAGAGCCTCCAAAGCAAGGACAGCCTTACAAACACCTTGAATTTGGCTTAGTGATACTGACTTTGGACTTCCGGCATCCAGAACAGTGAAAATCAATTTCTAGCATTTTAAGCCACTGAATTCATGGAAATCTGTTACTAACTTACTATATATGTGATAAAATTGCATAGAAACACAAATAAATACATATGTAAATGAATACATGTAAAATTTAGGACATCTGAGTCAGATTGGTGGGCTAGATTACTGCCCATTTTCTGGTTTTCATATTGCACTATAACTTTACAAGATAGAAAGTTAGGAAATTAGAGAAAATGGGTTAAAGAGTACATGGGTTTTCTCTTAGATTTGCACATGAATCTATACTTATCTCAAAATTAAAATTTAATTTAAAAGATGATAGAGTTGTTTCACTGTTAGAAACAAACAGTAGAATAACTTCATGACTTTAGTGTTTGCAAAGATATCTTAAAAGCAATGCAGAAAAGCATATTAATCATAGGGAAATATGTTAAGGTAAAACATATTAAACTAAGAAATATAATTCCTTAAAAGAAACATCCATCAAAAGAATGAAAAAGCAATCTAAGGGTGAAATAATATATTTGCCATACAATTTATATGACAAATTGCTCATATAAAGAGTTTCTACAAAACAATTAAAAGCCACAATGAAAAAAAGAAATGGGAAAAATTTTAAACTGAATATCTTCACTAGAGTGATATACCAAATTGTTGCTAAACATATAAAACAATGATGAAATTTATTCATTATCAAGGAAATGTGAATGAAGACCACATGGTGATACCACTATACACCCAGCAGAATGGGTGAAATTTAGAAGTCACATAACACTACATATTAGTCAGGTTGTGGACAAACTATAATTTGCTTACATTGCCCACGCATTTAAGTTGATGTATGCAATATGAAAAACTACTCTGCATTATCTAATAAAACTGAATATACATATACCCGATGATTCAGTAATTCTGATGAAGCCAACAGAAAAAAGTACATATATTTATCCAAAGGCACATACACATATACCTAGAGCAACAATTTTTACAATAATCCTAAACTGAAAAAAAGTCAAATGTTCATCATTTGAATGGTTAAATACTCCTGCATTCATACACATCTATATTATACAGCAATAATAATGAAATAATTACAACTATATGCACCATTATGAATGGTGCTAAATGAAAGAAAAAAAAAAAGAGAGTCCATAGTGAACAAGACTATTTATTTGAAATTAAAAATCTGGTAAATTAATCTATCAAAGTAGAAGTCAGGAACCCATTACCTTGCAGGGAGTGAGCAGTAATTAGCATAGCATAGTTTTGCATTTTGATGCAATTCTGTTTCTTTATCTGGATGAAGGGAACATGGGTGAGTTTACTGCATGAAAATTCATTGAGCCGTACTTATGATATGTGCGCTTTTCTATATGCATGTGATGCTTCAATTTTTAAAAATGTGTTTCTTTCTGTACCTATTCTGAATGTTCTTTGGTTCCAGAAACTATACAAAAGAGATTGCAATGCATTTATAGACTTGGGAATTGTTTTTCTCTATATTATTTTATGTATCTTTGTATTATTTTCTCTGTTATTTATTTCTCAATAGTATTTTCATATCTAAGAGTATGTCATATCTTTACATTACGTAATATTTATCCCTTTAACAATAGCTTTTCAGTATTTATTTAATGTAGGTCATACAAAATTGGTGGTCACATGATTTTCCTATTTTACATGTATTTCAATCATTGTTCCTAAGGTAAAAGAAAACTTTTTAATTGATCAAGTCTTCTCATTGGTTAATAATGATATATAGGCAATAGTTCCCAAATTTCAGAATGCCTTTTATAAAATTAATCGAGGATGCTCTTCATGAATACATAGCTTTAGAGAGATTCATCCAGTTCTCCTTATTGAAAATTTAGCAGAAATGATTACTAATAAATGGTTAGTTTTTAAAACAAAGTGTATATCCATGTAAAGGAATAATATGGAGTGAGTAAAAATCATTCAGTATATGAATTCTTAATTATGTGGAAAATAAGAAGAAATCATTACTAAGCGAAACAGCAGATTACAAATGAAATTCTTACAAGAAATCATAAGGGAAATGATTCATGACATTGAGCTTGGCAGTGATTTCTTGCATATGACACCAAAAATATAAGCAAAAAAAGTAAAATTGTATATAAGTGAGGATACATTAAACTTAAAAGCTTTGGTACAGCAAAGGAAAAACAAAATTAAAAGACCACTTATGAAATAGGATAAATATTTGAAAATCATGTATTTGTTAAGAGGCTCATTCCATACTATATTAGGAACTCCTACAACTTAAGAGCAAATAACCAAATAACCCAATTAAAAAATGAGCAAAATACTAGAACGAAATTTCTTCAAAAAAGACACACATATGTGGCTGAAAGGTATAAGAAAATTTGCTCAACATTGCTGATGATCAGCAAAATGCAAATCAAAACCAAAATAAGATACCGTCTCAGGTCAGGCACGGTGGCTTACGCCTGTAATCCCAGCACTTTGGGAGGCTGAGGCAGCTGGATCACCTGAGGTCAGAAGTTCGAGACCAGCCAGGCCAACATGGAGAAACCACATCTCTACTAAAAATACAAAAATTAGCCAGGTGTGGTGGCATGTGCCTGTAGTCCCAGCTACTCAGGAGGTTGAGGCAGGAGAATGGTTTGAACCCGCGAGGCGGAGGTTGCAGTGAGCCGAGATTGCACCACTGCACTACAGCCTGGGTGACAGAGCAAGACTCCATCTCAAAAAAAAAAAAAAAAAAAAAAAAAAAAAAAAAAAAAAAAGATATTGTCTCACATCTGTTATGACAATTATTACTTAAAAAATAGGTGTTGACAAAGATGTCAGTAAGTTGGACTCTGTAAACTGCTGGTAGGAATTTCAAATGATGCAGCTGCTTATGGAAAATAATGAGGAGCCTCCTCAAAAATCAATAATACAATTACCAAAGAATCCAGCAACTTCATTTCGGATGTACATCCAAAAAACTGAAATCAAGATCTCAAAGAGATAATAGCACTCCTATGCCCATTGCAGCATTATCTGTAATAGCCAATATGTGAAAACAACCTGAATGTCCATTGATGGATGAACGAATAAAGAAAATAATGTATAATATATATACATATAACAGAATAATTGCCATAAAGAAGAAAAGCCATATGCCAAAATGTGGGTGAATCTGGAGAACATCATGGTAGGTAAAATAAGCCAGTCACAAAACGACAAATACTGCATGATTCCACTTACACGAGGTGTCTTTTATAGTCAAACTCAGAAACAGAGAGTAAAAAGATGGTTTCCAGGGGCTGGAAGAGGGGGAAACAGGGAGTTACTCTTCAATAAGTATAAAATTGCAATCATGCAAGATGAGTACATTCTAGGGATCTGCTGTACACCACTGTTCCTATAGGTAAAAATACTGTATTGTGCAGTTAAAAATTTGTGGTAAGAGTAGAATTATGTGGTTATACATTCTTATCACAATTTAAATAAAATGATGTTAAATGAAATAAGCAGGCATAGAAGACAAATATCAGGTAATTTCACTCAAACGTGAAATCTAAAACATTGTTCTCACAGATGTACAGAGTAGAAGAGTGGCTACCAGAGGAAGGGGAGTGCAAGAAGGCGAGAGGGAAGGAAGGGATCTGTCAATGGGTGCATACAAAAGTACAGTCAGAAATAAATTCTCACATTCTATTGCATAGAAGTATGACTAGTGTTAACAATAATGTATATTTTAAATAGCTAGAAGAGTGGTTTTTGAATATTCTAATAACAAATAAATGATAAATGTTTAAGCTGATGGATATTTAATGATTACACAATGTATACATGTATCAAACCCTGATTTGATCATTACACAATGTATACATGTATCAAACAATAATTTGACAATTACACAATGTATACATGTATTAAAACATCATCTTGCACCTCACAAATATGTAAAATTATTATGTCTATAACAAATTTTAAAAGTTGAAAAATAATAAACAAGATATTGCCAAGCTTTCAAAATTATGTATGGTATAAATCCACTTAAATATACATAATTTTAAAAGTATGAATGGATATATACCAATTTTTAACAATTATAAAACATTAGTGTTTTGCTTATGGTTACTTTTGTCTTACTATTTTCAATTATTTGTTCTCCTGAGTTTTAAAATGAACTTTATTACTAAGGTTTTATAAGCTATTATGTTTTCAGTGGAAAACTGCCTTTTCTTCTTTTGAATAAAACATGAATTTTAAAAAATATCAGTAAGGCTGAGCCTTCCAAGAATATCACGTGTCTAAGTGGAAAAAAATAACAACTTTGGAGTCAAGCAAAACAGGTTGAAAGGCTGACTTGGCTAAGGTGGCCTTGTGCCCTGAGAAATCTATTTAACTTCTCTGAGATTTAACTTACTCCTTTATAAAATATGGAAAATTAAACTGTCACATTGGATTTGGTGAGAATATCATTGTCTGATCTTGAGCAAATTGTACTTTATATTATTACGATTTTCATTATTATTAATATAGTGGAGACACTTTTGGGAATGGTGTTTTGATATAACTATGACTACTTTAAATATAAATCAATGCATTATACTTTTAAAAGTAGATATTTCATTTTACTCTTATGTAACTATGTTTTAAATGCCATTGGTAATTTTAGTGGAGAATACACTTTTAATAATTTTATAAATTTTAACATCAATAAGAGAAGAAAATATATAATTCAGCATTTTCATTTTTGTTGCATGACTAGTTTTCTTGTTCATTGTATCCAAAACATCTTTCTTCATGAGCCAACCTAATAATCCCTTAATTTATCCATTTACATTTGAATCCTTTATATTAATTACACTGGAAGCAAAATTAGCTTTTGAGAATGTCTTAAAACTCTACTATGGATAGTCCCAAGTTTCAAAAGGTCTAGACTTTTCACTGAGTTGGGAACAAATAAGTCTTCAAGTATGATGTGATGTATCTTAGAAACATATTTAATAATGTTCTAAAAATAAATGTTCACATAGGCATTAAAATATCTACGAACCATAAAGTTAGAATATATTTCCTGATAGAATTTATAATATTAGAGGCAGATGTTTTAAAAATAAAACATTAGCCTCAAAAGGAAAGTCAATATTTATATTTTCCATATTATGGCAATTTGTGAAATAAATAGTAACTCAACATTACCACTCAATTATTGAATACTTTTTTCACTTATGATATATAATGTATAAAATGACTTAATATACGTCTCAGCATCTCATTCAATAACTAACTAAACAATAAAATTATTTTAATCAAAAGAATACTAAGTTCCTTTGTCTCTGAAAACATCATGATACTCTAAATACATTTTTACCATGTATATCATTACCTTAAATAACTCTACTATTTTGTCTTGTATCAAACCAAACATGTACATTAAATCATCATATGTTAATTTATTACCTGTTATAAAAATGTGAGAGCAACACTGAGGTCAATTTTAACATATTCGTAATAATGAATAAATGTGGTACTTTGCATGTGACAAAACACATACGGAAGCAGTCTGTAACGGTAGCATGGTAGTCTTAAAAACAGAATGACACATTTTTAATCTAGCCTCACTGAGATGGTAGAGATTCATCCTTCATCCCTTGAGTGTGAGTTACATTTAGTGGCTCCATTTTAATAAGAGAATATGGCTTAATGGATAGCAAATCACTTCTGAGATCCTTACAAAAGACTGTGCAGCTTTCATTTTGGGTCTCTCTTCCTTTCTCCCTCCCTCCCTCTGGAAATTGCTTATTCCCAGGGAAGCCAGCTGCCCTTGCGGGAGTTGCCTTACAGAGGAGCTCATGTGCTGATGTGGAGCTCAGTCCGCAAGCAGTGAGTAACAGAAGCCTGTACACAAACCTGTGTGAGTGTACTTGGAAGTGGAAACTCCAACCCAGCTAAAACTCCAGATGAGGACAAGCAACCCTAGCCAATGGCAATCTTGTGTGAGATCATGAACAAGAACCCAGACAAGCTGGTCCCAGATTTCTGACCCTCTGAAACGGTGTGAGATAACCATTACTGTTTCAAACTGCCAAGTTTGGGGGAAACTAATACAGGTAGAAAGAATGCAGAATTTGTCAACATAATCTTGGCTGGATGCCCACTTGCCACTGAACGTGTTATTTTATAGTTCAGAACTTTGGTTTCCCACTCTCTAAAGTGGGCCTTATCTATCTATATCTTGCAAGGTTAATTCCGTTGTTTAACTGTTATGAAGCACCCCGTATTGTATCAAGTAAATGGGCATAAGAAAAGTAAGATGTAAGTGACATATAGAGTCTTATGATTTTTTACTATCATTTTCATTATAAAGTGTTATTTTAAAACTTTGTTAAAATATTCAAAATATAAAATACATTATTTAATTAAAATAATTATACTATATCTGTATACAACAGTTTTGCCTAATCACAGTTTATTTTGGAATAATTTAAATATATCTTCCAAACTTGTACAAAACTTAGACAAGCCAAAACTATAAATCCGGTCATATAATGATAAACATCTCCACACATCAAAACAAAGTATCCCACATTTTAAATTTAAAAATTAAATTAATTTTTAATTATTTAAAGAGGAAGTGTTTTTAATTAGTTAATTAAAGGGGAAGCGTTAGATCATAATATTTTTAGTTTTAGAATTTCTACTACCAGAAAATTAGAATGTTTTTTGTAGGTTATTAACCTTACCACTTGAAATAGCGTTCTTTCCTCCCTCCCTCTGGAATAATGCTTGGAAGAGAGAGTACTCTGTTACCTCTGAGCTTCTAAGTACTTTTTGAAAAGGAATAAACTGGTATTTAATATAAAGAGATCAATATGTAACATTATTTTAGTAGTTACCACTCAAAATAACGACTCTATGTATATGTGTGTGTGTGTGCATACATAGATAGATAGATAGATAGATAGATAGATAGATAGATAGATAGATAGATTTGATGAGCCTCAGCCCTAATGCCAGTTCCTTCAGTAACAAGCAAAGTGGCCATTTTTGTTTCCCCCCCTCGGGGACTATAAATATAAATCCTCTGAGCAGCACTTTGCAGCATGTCGATAATATTCAATAGAACACCTGAAGGAGATTCCACTTGTCTCTGGGAGAAAACCAAAAAATGTGTCCGTTATTTCATGGGACACAGTGGGTTCCTTCCAAAGTGTATGCTGACAACTTGGGCTGTGCTCCAGAAAAAATTACAATGTTCGTCAGCAGCTATTTCCTCATATGTTGCATTAAACAATTGGAATACATGATACTTGGATTCTTTTTGTACTGGATAATTTAATGCTTCCATTTAATAGGAAGATCTATCCAATAAAGCCACATAAACTAACACCATATACGAAATCAGACATCAGGCCGGGCTTACTGGCTCACACTTGTAATCCCAGTACTTTGGGAGGCCGAGGCAGGCGGATCACCTGAGGTCAGGAATTCAAGGGCAGCTTGGCTAACATGGTGAGATCCAATCTCTACTAAAAATACAAAAATTAGTCGGGCGTGGTGGCGGGCGCCTGTAATCCCAGCTACTCAGGAGGCTGAAGAAGGAGAACCAGTTGAACTCGGGAGGCCAGAGGTTGCAGTGAGCCAAGATCGTGCCACTGCACTCCAGCCTGGGTGACAGAATGGGACTCGGTTGAAAGAAAGAGAGCGAGAGGAAGGAAGGAAGGAAGGAAGGAAGGAAGGAAGGAAGGAAGGAAGGGAGGAAGGTCCTTAATTTCTTTGAAAATATCATGACAGTTGCAGATTTGCTTTCTTGAAAAATGCAGATATTCAAAAAATGACCACAAAACAGAGTACAGTCTTAAATGCATGTCTGAGAGATAACCATGGGATTTATGAGGATCTTGTAACTGCAAATGGTTTCTTGCTGAGATGTTTCTCCATACTGATAAAGAAGCTCAATTTATATTATTGAAGTAGGAGCTTCTGAAAGGTGGGGCTAGAGTAAGGCTGGGAGAATTCTGCAAATAACTAGAGATGTGAAAAGAAAAATGAAGTTCAAGCATTCCAATTTCCAAGTTAGAAATTGGAAACTGTTTCCCAAAGAAGCAGCTGGATAAATAATGGCCAAGTTCTATAATAATACTGTTGCTACATTTTAATTACATTTTGATTTAGGTAGAATCTTGCAGGTTGGCTTTGTATCCTAACCACATTCATCATGCAGGTTTTATGGAGAAATATGTTCCAAATTCTAACAGTGGCTTACAAATGAACTTGTAGAGCACAATCTGATTGCATTTGGCGATGGCTTGCAATTCTTTATTTTTATTAATATTTTATTTAAAATATTGAAGGGAAATTGTATGATCAATGATTCATAAAACATTTAGATCCATATCCAATTCATTAAAATATATATAATGTATATGTATACTTATGATTTGTAGTTTCATATAATAGCCACTTTTTAAAACTTTCTTACTTTCATTCATCAAAAAGAATTGGTCAACACTAGTTATAGGTAAGCTAAAAAATATGGTGATAACATTATTTCTTTAAATATATACTTGTTTTTAACCTTTAAAATAATTGTTAGGCTATAGGAAGTGTCAGTTGGAGGTGACTTAGCATAGAGCATGTGAGTCTCAGGCTGTGAAACAACTTTATTAAAATCAATTTTAAAAATCAGAAGAAAAAATCAGGAGGATTTGCAAATGATCTAAAACGAAGGCTGACAGAATCAAAGGGAAGACTGACAAGTCGTGGCTGAGTTGATATAGAATTTACTGCAATAGTAAATATTTAAAAAATTCTGAATTGAGAACAACTCTAGATGTGAGTTAGCCATCCTCAGTAATACCATCTTTTCTTTCTAGACATTCTGAAGCTAGTTAATAAGTTATATTTGCTCCTCTAGCCATTAACATACTTTTCAACAATGTGTGTTGTCAGAAATCAAACTTCAACTGAATAATCTGCTGAGATAGTGAAAAACTAATCCATTCATTAGTGATTAGTTAATTATTTGAAAAATGGAAACTGGATGTCCACAGTTCTCATACTTAGTGAAAGAGGTTAAATAAAGAAACTTGACATGAATTCGATGGCAGTAGGGATTTCATAGGACTAGTAAATGCAGTCCACAGACATTAATTATGTAGGCCTCATAATTTTAAAAAGGAGCCTTCAAATAAACACCTTCTAGCCCTGATCTTTCCCATTAACATTACATCTATATGTGTAATACAGGTTAAAGTTTAAAGATTCATGTAAAGATATCTAATGATGATTTAATTTATTAAATTGAATATGTCTATACTGGATCTATACCTATTGTTATGGTATCTATCTCTTTAAAATGTATAAAATAACAATTATATTAAAGCTATTTATGATTAACCTAAATGTAACGATATTACTAGTGAAGATGTTCTACACCTTGTTAACACACTCATTGTAACCCTTTCTTCTTGGCTTCTTCTTATTGCATATATTAGCATCAAAATGAATGACCCACAGAATCCAACTTACAAAGTCTTTGTACAAGATGGTTTGAAGTGCTGTTCAAACTTGTGTAATTCTGACAAATGTATTCAGAAAAGTATCCCCGCTCATTCATCTATTCAAAATAGCAAGAGTGCTATGTAAACAGAAAATATGGTTAACACTGCAACATTCTAAGGCCAATTATTAAAGACCAATATACATATATCCATGATTGGGCCATGATAATAACAAATAAATAAAACCCACAACCAATCAAGACACAACTATCACCTGCCCAAGTCTGTGTCTGTCCTTTTCTCTCTAAGCTATGGTATGTATCAGCTATCATAAGCTGCTAACCAAAATGAAGTGATACATCATTTTATAGATAAATAGCGTCCAACGAAAAGAAAGATAACTTTCAATGTTAAATGATAAATAATAAAATAATAGTGTTTTGTCTACCCTAAGGTATCTAAAATGTAAAAGGAACATGATGATTGCTGAAAATTGTCAATTAACTTAAAAGGAAGATTCCTGTTTTATGTTTATCTTTGTGGCAACCATTATTTAATTAGGCTCCTTAAAATATCAATAATGCAAGATATCTCCACATAAAAAAATTCATGGTTATGTGTGTTTCAGAAATGCTGTCCATCAAACCCTTGTCTGTAGATTGACAAACAATACACTTTGCACTTGGGTTAAAAATCATTGCACAGATTGAGTATCTTCTATTTACAATGCTTGGGACTGAAGTGTTTTGGATTGGGGTTTTGTTTTTAAATATTTGCAAATGCATAATGAGATATGCTGGGGATAGGGCCCAAGTATAAACAGCAAATTCATTTATGTTTTCTATACACCTTACACACACAGCCTGGAGTTAATTTAATGCAACATTGGTAATAATGTTGAGCATGAAACAAAATTTTGACTGCAACTGATCACATGAGTCTGGGTGTGGAATTTTCTGCTTCTGGTGTCATGTCAGCATTCAAACAGTTGATTTTGAAACAGTTCATATTTTGGATTTTTGAATTAAGGATGCTCAATCTGTGGTATAAAAATTTAAATAGCCTCATAAGGCTAATGAAAATCATGATGATAAATATATTTTACTCACTTTTTTCATCTACAATTTCCAATTGATCTGAAAATTTAGGAAAGGCATATTCATGATGTTAATTTCTATAAAATATTATCACATCATTATATGTTGTCTGTAGTTAATTTACTTAGTGAATTTTCTAAGTTCAAAGATTACTTTCTTGATCTTTACAAACATAATTTTCAGTCAACCACTCATTCAATATTTAGCAGCAATATTTTCAGCTTTTGACTTAAAATAAAGTAACATCTTACATTTAGTAACCTGGTATATATACTTTAAAATATTTAAATAGGGATATGGAAGAGTTAACCAGACAGTTCTGACAAATGTATAATTTGCCTTTATTATTTCTCAATGATGTTTCCTAGCAACATTAAAAGGCTAGTCTTCTGTTTGCCTTGTGTTTGTATTCTTCTTGCTAAGGAAGTAAAAATCATATTCAGAAGACTTATTTACTATCGTTATAAAATTTTCAGAAATACCTTATCATTCATTTCCCTTGTTTTGATGGGGAAAAGCCAGTAGAAATAATATGATTACTTCTTCAATGGAAAGTGGAGTTCAGGTACTTTCATGTTTCAAAGCAAGAGAATTTTGGTGTGTTCCAGTATTGACAATGACATGCTTCTTATTTATATATAGAAATGAAAACTTTAATCTCATTTAATTAAAAATGCTTTTATTATATGAACATCTCCCATAATCTTAAAGTTAGACATATACTATGATGGGTTAGGTAGGGAGGAAAAGGTATACTAAGAAAATATAGACAAACTTGAATTTCAAATAATTGTAAGAAACATTAATATTTTCCACAATAAAATTCTATCCTTCTAAAAATAATTTGTATAGTTTTATAAACTTTTCTTCCTGGCAAGTGGGGGATATTGAACTGTTAGAAAAAATGTTTTAGAGTTTATTCATCCTTTTCCAGGTTTTCACAACTATTCCTTATACAGTATATTATCCGTGCATGCAAAATATGCTGAAAACAAGTGATCTGTCATATGGCCTATTTTCATCTGAGCTGAGATTTCTATTGCTTCCAAGTAAGCAGTGGTATAAGGATGAACATTTATAATGATTAAATTAATTCTATTTTATCAGACCTGAATGCTAACCTAAAATCTAATATTGAAATCTGCTCAGTAAAGTGCAGGTTTCCCTAAATCCAAAATGGAATAAAAATATTAATGTCTGTTTATTAGGACATTTACACTAAGATGTAGATCAGTGCAGTGGATAAGAGACAATTTTGGAGTCACTTGGTCAGACTTGATTTCATATTTTGGCCCAGCCATCTAAGCTCTACATTGCTCACTGACATGGGGCACATCTGCTATCCTCAGATACATTACCTTCATTAGCTAAAAAATGAGAATAGCAACAGTGCAGAGAGGAGAAATAGGTGTTTTCTGCATTTATGGAGGAAATGCAAAGTGCTATGACACGTTTCCTGGTGAACTGAAATCCCGATTAGTCAGCAACTCCACAATATGTTTTTTAAAGTGTCCTTGGCACCTAAATAAAAACAGCTCTATAGAGAGGATGGGAAGGTTTAAAAAAAAAAATGCAAGTAAAGTGGTTTCCTTCACTTTTTTTTTTTTTTTTTTTTTTTTTTTT